>NW_026695538.1:0-7161 GCF_029851405.1 Lichtheimia ornata | reverse complement strand
TTACTGGCTACAACGTAGTGCATTGCGAATGGCGGATAGATCTGATTTGAGCGAGATATGATGCTTTTTCATGGAAAAGTAACGTTATTGTCTGCTACTGCCATATCAACATGATCTTATTGTAAAGCCAAAAGGCTGCGTTGATTGGGGGCTACAACGTGGTTCATTGCAAAAGGTGAATAGATCCGATTTTGAGCGAGGTATGATGGTTTTATATTGTAAAGTAGCATTATTGCCCACTACTGCCATATGAACATGACCTTGTTATATAGCAAAAGATTGCTTGAATGACGGGCTACTACGTGGTTCATTACGAATGGCGAATGGATCCGATTCCAGCGAAGTATGATGATTTTACAATGAAAAATGACGTTATTGTCTGCTACTGCAATATCTACGTGATCGCGTTATACAGCAAAAGACTTCTTGAATTGCGGGCTACAATGTGATGCATCGCGAATGGCGAATAGATCTGATTTGGGCGAAGTATGATGATTTTACGTTAAAAAGTAGAGTTATTGCCTGGCACTGCCATATCGTCGTTACCTTGCTATACAGCAGAAAGCTACATTCATTGGTGGCTACAACGTGGTGCATTGGGAAAGGTGAATAGATCTCATTTGAGCGAAGTATCATGATTTTACAATGGAGAGTAGCATGGTTACCTGCTACTGCCATATTGTCGAGACGTTGTTATATAGCTAAAGGCTGCGTTGATTCGGGGCTACAATGTGGTACATTGCGGATGATGAATAGATCCAATTTGATTGAAGCATGATGATTTTACAACGAACAGTAACGCTATTGCCTGCTACTGGCATATGAACGTGATCTTGTTATACAGCATAAAGCTGCGTTGATTAGGGGCCACAATGTGGTGCATTACGAATGTCGAATACATCCGATTTGAGCGAAGTAGGATGATTTGGCAACGAAAAGGAACATTTGTGCCTGCTACTGCCATATTAACGTGACCTTGTTATACGTCAAACGAGTGCTTGAATTGCGGGCTACAATGTGACTCATTGCGAATGGCCAATAGATCTGATTTGAGCGAGATATGATGATTTAACATTGTAAAGCAACATTGGTGCCCGCTACTGCCATGTGCCATATCATCGTGGCATTTTTATGCAGCAAAAAGACTGCGTCGATTGCGACCTACAACGTCGCGCATTGCGAATGGTGATTAGATATAATTTGAGCAAGGTATGGTGATTTAACATTGTAAAGCAACATTGGTGGCTACCATTGCCATATCAACGTGCCCTTGTTATACAGCAAAAGGCTGCGTTGATTCCTGCCTACGATGATAGTTCAATGCGAATGGCGAATAGATCCGATTTGAGCGAAGTATCATGATTTTACATCCAAAAGCAACATTGGTGCCTGCTACTGCCATATCATCGTGTCATTGGTATGCAGCAAAAGACTGTGTTGATTTCTAGCTACGATGGTGGTGCATTGCGAATGGCGAATAGATCCGATTTGAGCGAGGTAGAATGATTTTGCATTCTAATAAAGCAAGATTGGTGCCTCCCACTGTCATAGTGTCGTGACCTTGTTATATAGCAATAGGCTGCTTTGATTGCCGGCTACAATGTGGTACATTGCGAATGGCGAATAGATCCGATTTGAGGGTGGTATGATGATTTTACATTTCAAAGCAACTCTGGTGCCTGCTAGCTGCTATTACCATATCGGCGAGACCTCGGTATACAGCATCAGTGGATATAGAAGGCACCACAATCAAATGGCAGGATCATGGAGGATCGAGCGCACGCGTATGGATTTATTTTATTGCCACTTTAACAGCACTATGATGCGACCACATGCCTCTGATTGGGATTACGACAAGGATGGGTCAATGGATTTTGATATACAAATGGCGGTATCATCGAATATACGCATATGGGTTTATTATACGCCCATTTCCACTATCACATATACAGCCACAAGGTGTAAGTGCACTCCACAACAATGCATTCTATACGACATTCGAGCTCCATCAAGGCATGAACAACAACAAGGCGTCGATGTTAAGGGTGGCAGCCATGATGGATATTCGTCATAAGTCTGGACATCAAAATCATCGCAAGGTCGCATCACAAACTATCAGCACATCCTTGAGCCATGTATACGTATCCATTTTGGACCTCTGCCATAATTCTACGATGGAAAGAACAAAGGGCTAGACGTAAATGAAACCGGATGCTGGTAACTCTCTTTCAAAAGGGTACTTTTGGGGATATTTCCAACAGCGTTACGCATAATAAAATTGCAACAGCGTCGTATTGGCGATTAGCCATCTACGTTTTCATCAACCAATTTCAAAGGGCAACGATGGATGGCCTATCATCGGCGAGCATGATCATACTTCATATGTGCATGGAAACAACAGGCACCAGGTACATCGGGAATACACTTCTTTTTCTGCACCCGCTATTGTCGATAAGGATAGCTTGGCGCAGCAAACCAGCCCACAGTCGACTTTCTACGGGCAATTCATTCTATATAAACTCACTACAACGAACTCTAGCCAGGTAAGAGCAAATATTATGCATAGATTACAATAATGGTGTTAATTAGTACATCGAAAGACATCCCAGTGGCCGGCGATGTCACTATGAGTGTGTCAAGGATCAATTATACAGATCTTCAAACCGACTGGATATGTATAGTGTACTTGAAGAAATAAAGGCATACCATGTAAGTCAATGTATATGATGTCGATTTAAAAAAGTGTTCTTTTCTGGTTCAAGATGCAGTATGTTACTGGATTCCTTGCAATGTATGCATGCTTTGGCTTGATACAACAACAGAAGCTACAGAATGAGATGGATGGAAAGCTCGACAATGCAGTGTGGCGATGCATACACCACCAACACTCATTGTATTCAATCAACCACTATACAGCATGCAAGCGAGTTTGGAGACACTTTGATGGAGAGAAGCAACAGCTTCACGAACCATGGTGAGTATCGACAACATGCTGTGGATGAGAACATTGCATTGATCATATCTTTGTTGGTGGAATGCACAAAGGGCCAACAATATGCGGGTGTGCACGATGCTCTGGTATCATTCGCTTCGATTAATCGGGATTGCGATATATGGAAGGTCAAAGGTAAAATTTGAGGGGAATTGGACGCTGGATCAATTATTGACTATAAGCTATTCGAAATAGGATGAGCAGAGCTATGGCTCGCTTCTTTGGGTTGTTTGCATCAGACGCGGTATGGCTGTAAGGTGTAAGGTACATAGTCAGAATGAAAATCAACTCTTTGGTGGTCATTTATTGTGTAATCTTGCGCATAGCCTGGTTGTAGTTGTGGATCGTTTACATAAGGATCAATGGTGGCAGCAAGTAACTTGCATAAAGCGGGTTATCCATAGCGCAATCTTGAGCAAAGGCTGCTTGCGGTGGCGACTCACTTGTTGAAATCATTCATGGCCGTGGTGATAGCAGCAGCTTTTGAATGCCATATACAAGTCCAACACAGCCCGTGTTGAGCTATTAGTTACAGCGAATGGGACAAGGGACGAAGATTGGTGCCGATGGTTTCTATTTATCCACAGGCCAATGTTTTATAGTGACATGTATGGTTTATTGCTCGTGAGGTTTACAGAATCATTTTGAATCAGGTACCCAGGTACGTGACGTAGCTATGGATGACAAAGCACAAAGATAATGGACATGGGCAATATTTTTGTAGTCTTTTCTTGGCTTGAACACTGGCGATGGAAAAAGAAGTTATCGTATGAAGAAGAGATAAGGATCGGTCGGCACCCATATCTTTTACCCTTGTAAATGGGCACGTGCATCTTTGTCACAAGGGATTGGCAAGGTAGTAGCATAAAAATTATACACCATTAAAGCTGCCAGCAATTGCTAACTTTGTCAACTTGCACCGGACAGAGAATACAACGTCTTTATTCACGTAGTCCGTTCTTGTATACGTGTCGCTTGCAGCAACGGTATGATGGATATGGATGACAAGAGCTATTGAAATGAATGACTATGGCAAGCCACTGATTTACTCGCAAAACGTCTTGGCCATCTGGATATGGAGAACTCAGTCATTGAATGGATGCCTACAGCAGCAGCATTGCCATATGACATACACTGTTGGTGGATATCAAGCACTGGTTTACTTTATGGGATCCATTGTATACGGGACGGAGCTTCAGCGAGATATTAGCAAGGTGAATTTTGACAAGAGGCTCAAGGTGGATGAACAGAGCCACAACTCTTTGCTAACGTTGTCAACTTGACCCTGATGCAATGCAATTCATTAAGAACGACGTATTTGTGGATCGTTGTCTATGGGTATCATACTTGATTACTGGTTGCATGGCATTACCCAACGGGTTGACGCAGAATTGAAAGTGCGACATTGTCACTAGGATGCTAACAAGGTATACATCTGCTCGAAACACAGCACAATCGGGTGGCAGGATCGGATACCACCAGGGCGCATGTCTACCTTGCATGTTTTGTACAAAGCCAAGAACCATAGACAGATGGAAGTACTCCTTTAGTTCTACATTAAAGGAGTACTTCCGTCTGTCTATGGTTTTTGGCTTTGTACAAAATATCCACGGCAGCCACATTCTCTCTTCTTTACGATAGCAACTAAGGTATTATCTGACGAAAGGAATGAGAACCAGTCGATGGTAGACGAGAATGATCTATGTAGGGTGATGCCATTATATACCAAGGGACAAGCAGTAATCAGGTGAGTTGTATTATGAAGGTAATGATCGAATGCTACCATAGTCTGGATTCCCTTTTCATGGTTTCGGACGAGAAGGACTTACATACATGCGAAAAGAGGATAGGATAAGGCAACTAATATCAGGATCGCCCCGGGAAAGGATGTCGCCATGATGTCACAATGAAAGTGTCGCGATGAAAGTGTCTCCTTGTAGCCCGCGATTCAAGCAGTCTTTTGGCGTATACCAAGGCCTCGATTATATGACAGTGAGAGGCAATAACGTTGCTTTACAATGAAAAATCATCATAACTTGCTCAAATTGCATCTATTCGCCATTCGCAATGCACCACCATCGCAGCCAGCAATCAACACAGTCTTGTGCTGTATACCAAGGTCACGTTGATATGGCAACAGCAGGCTCCAAGTCCAATGTTGCTTTTCAATGCAAAATCATCATACCTCACTCAAATCAGATCTAATCGCCATTCGCAATACATCGCATTGTAGCCCGCAATTGAAGCAGTCCCTTGATGTATGACAAGGTGATATTGATATGGCAATAGCAGGCACGAATGGTGCTTTACAAAGTAGAAACATCATATCTCGCGCAAATCGGATTAATTCGCCATTCGCAATGCACCATCATCATAGCCAGCAATCAACGCAATCTTTTGCTGTATACCAAGGTCACGTTGATATGGCAGAAGCAGGCACCAATGTTGCTTTTCAATGCAAAATCATCATACCTGACTCAAATTGAATCTATTCGCCATTCGCAATGCACCACTATCGTAGCCAGCAATCGACACAGCGTTCTGCTGTATACCAAGGCCACGCTGATATGACAGTAGCAGGCAGCAACGTTACGTTTCAATGCAAAAACATCATACCTCGCTCCAATTGGATTATTTGACATTCGCAATGCACCACGTTGTAGTCCCCAATCAACGCAGTCCTTTGGCTATCTAACAAGGTCACGTTAATTTGGCAGTAGCAGGCACCAGAGTTGCTTCACAACGTAAAATTATCATACCACGCTCAAATTGGATCTATTCGCCATTCGCGATGCACACCATCGTATCCAGCAATCAACGCAGCTTTCTGCTATTTAATATGGTCTCGCCGATGTGGAAGTAGCTGGCAATAATGTTAATTTTCAATGTAAAATCATCATACTTCGCTCAAATCAGATCCATTCGCCATTCGCAATGCATCACACTGTAGCCCGCAAGTCAACGCAGTCGTTTGGCGTATAACAACGTCACGTTGATATGGCATTATCAGGCAACCATGTTACTTTTCATTGTAAAATCATCATACGTCGCTCAAATTGGATCTATTCGCCATTCGCAATGCACCATCTTCGTAGCCAGCAATCAACGCAATCTTTTGCTGTTACCAAGGTCATGTTGATATGGCAAAAGCAGGCACCAATGTTGCTTTAGTATGCAAAATCATGATACCTCGCTCAAATCGGATATATTCGCGAATCGGGATGCACCCCATTGTAGCCCCCAATGAACGCAGCCTTTCCGCTATATAACAAGATCATGTTCATATGGCAGTAGGGGGCAATAATGCTACTTTACAATATAAAATTATCATACCTCGCTCAAATCGGATCAATTCACCTTTTGCAATGAATCACGTTGTAGCCCGCAATTCAAGCCGTCTTTTGGCGTATAACAAAGTCACGTTGATATGGCAGTAGCAGGCACAAATGTTCCTTTTCGTTGTCAAATCATCCTACTTCGCTCAAATCGGATGTATTCGACATTCGCAATGCACCACATTGTAGCCGCTAATCAACGCAGCTTTATGCTGTATAACAAGATCACGTTCATGTACCAGTAGCAGGCAATAGCGTTACTTTTCGTTGTAAAATCATCATACTTCGATCAAATCGGATCCATTCACCATTTGCAATGCACCACGTTGTAGCCCCCGATTCAAGCACTCTTTTGGCTATATAAAAGGGCACGCTGATATGACAGTAGTGGGCAATAATATTAGTTTGCAATGTAAAATCATCATACCTCGCCCAAATCGGATCTATTCGCAATTCGCAATGCACCACGTTGTAGTCCCTAATCAACGCAGAGTTCTGCTATATATACCAAGATCACGTTGATAGGGCAGTAGCAGGCAACCATGTTACTTTTCATTGTAAAATCATCTTACTTCGCTCAAATTAGATCTATTCGCCATTCGCAATGCATCAGATTGTAGCCAGCAATCAAAGCAGTCTTTTGGCGTATACCAAGGTCTCCATGATATGACAGTGGGAGGCAATAACGTTACTTTATAATGAAACAACATAATATCTCACTCAAATCAGATCTATCCGCCATTCGCAATGCACCACGTTGTAGCCAGCAACCAACGCAATCGTTTGGCGTATAACAAGGTCACGATGATATGGCAGTAGCAGTCAATAATATTA
>NW_026695537.1:0-7236 GCF_029851405.1 Lichtheimia ornata | reverse complement strand
TCAGCTCGGATCAACCTACTTTAATCATGGAAATGAATGTCTAGAGCGGGGGCATCGTTCCCATGCAGTGGATCTCGCAACAATGATGATTGGATAAAAGTGGCCGTTAGCTAGCAATACATGCCTTTTCCTAGATTACCCATAAAGTAATTATACATTGACCCTTTCATTCATGCAAACGTAGCTGTGTTACACAACACGACCCTCTGCATCTTTGGCTCTGCCAGGGTCCACCTACTTGACAATGTACAAAGACCACTTCTCATATAGCATCACGCTTACAAACATAAAGGTGCCTGTATCTCCAAACTTTACAATGAAACGTGGGGTTTTGAATAGAGCAATGTGCTCGGCTTGGCCAACAGCACCTTGTGTGAAAGTTTCGCGTTCAATGTCGCAAACAGCCCAAAAGATATTTTTTGGTCGTCGTCGTCGAAGTGGTCGACCCCCAGATCCAGTTTGGCTGGTAGCGACATTGCGAAATCTGGGAATGGCCACGATCGACTTCATAGTTTGACACAAGATCGCTTTCACCCCGCCGAGCAGCTTTGTTCTATTAAAGACCCCACGTTTGATTGTAAAGTTAAGAGATATAGGCACCTTTATGTGTTACATATGCTGTAAGCGTGAAGCTATATGAAAATAGGTCTTTGTTCATTGTCAAGTAGTATGACTATAATAGAGCCAAAGATGCAGAGGTGCGTGTTGTGTAACTTGAGTCAGTAAGCACGGGCGATGCATGATACTTGTACACTATTTATGTATAGTTCCTAAAGCCAGCTAATAACCTAGTCCTTCCATTCTCCATTGTTGCCCAACCCAATGCATGTGAACGATTGTTCTGCTCCAGCTCATCATTTCCATCATTAAACTTTCTTGATCCGAGTGGATTTGACTGAAAAATGCTCACACACAGAAGTATCATCCAAAATCAGAGAAATTAATTTGAATGATTATATGTAAACTGCTACTTGATAGCCCATTCCTTCCATTCACCTTTGTTGTCCAATCCATGCATACGAACGATTGTCCTGCTCCAGCCCATCATCTCCATCCTTCAACTTTCATGATCCGAGAGGATTTGGTTGAGTTACGCTCAAACACAAAACATCATCCAAGTTCACAAGGATCATTTTGCAAAGTTATTTGTAAACTGCCACTTGATAGCCCATTCATCCCATTCACCTTTATTGGCCAAAACCAATGCATGCAAACGATTGTCCTGCTCCAGCTCATCATGCTCATCCTTCAACTTTCTTGATCCAAGGGGATTTGACTGAACAACACTCAAACACCAAAGTGGCATCCAAGCAACAGAAAAGTCTACTTAATTTCCAGGTCTTCCGCTCCCAACGTATTTGCCTCTTCTTACCAATGTCAACTGTTCCCCCATTCAAGTACAATCACCACCTGCGAACGATTGTCATGCTTCAGCCCATCATCTCAAGCATACGATTACCTTGATCCGTTTGTCTTTGATTGAATGGCAAGTGCATTGCGTGTACACAGCCTTCTTGTCACTCTTCTTCAACACACGAGTCTCTTGACACAACGCGCTCTCTTGTTCACTCCTCTACCGCAATCAAACGTAACAGCATTCATTCCAGCAGCTTCTATTAGCAAGGTCTTTACTCTATTGCCTCAAACAGCGTTCACTGTCTTGTCACTCTACTACAATACATGCTCTTGCACATCCTGCCACGATCACACGCTGCAGCTGCTGTTATCAGCGAAGTCTTTACTGCATTGCCTCCAACAGCGTTCTTTACTTGCAGCATCCTGCCTTCCAGCTTTTTTCACGCGAACAGCAGATAGCCATTGTATAGAAACAGCTTTATTTACGCGTAGCAACTTGCATGAATATACAAACAAATTCCCATGATGGATATGGATCTGAATATTGGTTTGGTACATGGGAGGGAGGGAATTGGGTAAACTGACCGGGTTGGATGCCATATCGGGCATCAAGCAATGCAAGCCATTTTCACATGGTTGAGCTTCGATGATAATGGTCAAGAAAGTGATTGACAACAGCAGGATGGGAAAGGATGCATGTCAGCAGCGATCACATGATGGCTCTTTCCAATTAACGTATTGGATGGTTATGGAAGGATGGATTCAATCAAGTGCAGTGAAATGATTAGAAGTCCTGGAATAATGACCGTGCATATACAGTCTATCATGGATGAATACCCTGAAAAAGGATGAATGGAAGCTTTTGCACTGGGCCGTTGTAGGGCGTGCACGTGTATACATAGCCATGTTGAAAAGACTCAATAACAAAGTAAGTAGGGTGAGTGCACCTTGAAGCATTTGACTTTTTCTCTTCGCCCAAGCACGCCTTTATACCAATCAACCACAATGCAGTTTATATCCATGTACAATCGCAAAGCTAGCTTCATTGCTTTATTGACACATTCAAGGCGAAGAGAAAGTGGGGATGATGGGAAGCAAAGCAAAGGAAAGTGGGAGGAGGGATTACATCAGCGTATTCCAATATTGTAGCACTTTGGATGAAAGAATGGACGCGATCTTTCGAGCTTTCAGTATCCTTACACAAAAAAAAAAGTACCGTGGTTGCCAATATGTAGCTTGCCCAATCTCGAGACCAAGGTTGCCAGCAAAACGATCCCTCCGCTCCTCTCGACGTTCTGAAACGTTGTAAAGGAATTCATACTTACTATCTACGCCATACCTAAATCGTCCATAAAGGATCTTGCTGTGCACCAACTAGGGTAACTTCGTCATGTTGTTATGGTGTTGTTGTCACTGAAGTACAAGTAAAGAGATGGCTTGATGGAATGAACGACCTATGAATGCGCATGTTGCTAACTTATCTTTGGGATAATGGGAACAATACTTAGTCAAAGCCATATGGAAATATATACTGCTTGATGTTATCCAACACCCAAAGCGGGTTTCCTTGCTGCAGAGATGCGAATACAATAAACGATTGCTGATAGTCGTTTTTCGGAGGAAGGAATGTTGCTTGATGACGGCTGCCTTGGGCAATCGATATACCTTGATAACACCAAAAGACATACACATTGTATCTTGTCGCTGATGTGACACACCCATAAGCGACGTGCGCTGCAGGATACTCTTGCTGATAGTAATTGGCCAATAATGTGAACCACCAGAAATTGGAGTAAGAGTTGTTGACATTAAAGGTATGGACTCTGTTGCTCATTGCTGCTGCTTCTTGTGCTTGTTGCTGATATGATCCACCGATAACAGGCATGCGTAGCAGGTAATCCATCGAAAGGATTGTCGACAACTAGGGCCGCAATCAGACTAGATAAAGGTTGGAGACACCGAAAGATATAAAAGTTGTTGCTTGTTGCTGCAGATGTACGTAAAAGGAAATGACCAGTACTTGGTAACTAGAACTATCCAGCGATGTAATAGGCCGATTGATTGAAAGATGCTATAGACGTCGTTCCTTGATCCTGGCATGATTCACCTATAAAGATGCTCGTTAGACAATTTTCCAAACCCATACGACGACGATACTTAACTATGATAGCTGCATCCATGAGAACTCCAAAGGACCACGAGACGAGTAGCTTGCTGAATAGCCCACATGCTATGAAAAAATGGGAAGGAAGTTGGTATGCAGTTGTAGAAAAGAATCATCATTTACCAATGATAACATGCAGCACAAAAACGTGCCGACATCCAAATCAAGCCGTTACTTTGCAATGGTCCGCTTGAAAAGGCACTCTACGTTGGCGCTCAGCTTTGAAGCGATGGAACGATCTTGGTAGTCATATGCAGTGAGAAGGTCAAGTAATGTTGTCACCACGAAATATAGCATACTTACATGGTGAAGAGGAGTCGATACAAAGATGCTGGCGATCACTTTTCAAAGAATAGAACCGTACCCGATAGCCATAACCACATGGAAGACAATTAAGCATGGTGTCACCCAAAAGCTTTGCTTCAGAGGAGTCCATACAAAGGCGAATGTGGGTGTACAATCGTTTTGCAAGGAAATGGAACAATGCTGGATAACCGAAATCATATCAAAGCCGAATAAGAATGATGCCACACAAAGGCATGTGCCCAGATGCTTGTTGCTGATACAGTACGATCCATTGTAAGAGACGTGAGCTGGCAGATGTCCATCAAGCGAGTTGCTGATAACGAGGACCACATGACGAAATAAAGATGTTGGAACCAAAAATATGATTGTTGCTCTTCGCTGTTGATACAATAACATCCTTGACATGACAATAATATAGCCGAGGAAAAGCCTTCTTGATCCTGGCATTCCATACCTTCCATTGTAAGTGCACTTGCATGCGACACATCCCATAATGAATACTCTTACCTTGCGGTACTTCCCAATAGCATCCTTCCTTCAAATAAGAAACGGGTCTCCATGCCAACCGCTTTCCATGACAACCATACCATGCTGCTGCTGTTCCATTGTAAGGCTTGTTAATTGATAGCACTTGTATTGTCGATCCAATGCTATGCATACCAATGAATCTCCAAAGAAAAGAAGCTTTACTTGACGACGAATGCCTTGAGCGATGGATAAGCCTTGACAGCACCAAAGTGACATGTGACATTGTTACTTGTTGCTGATGTGATACACCCATAAGAGACATGCGCTGTTGAATGTTCTTGAAATCAATTGGGCAATAACGAGAACCACCAGAGAATCGAGTAAATGTTGCCGACACTAGAGATATCATAGGCTCAGTTGCTGATTGCTGCTTCGTGGTTGTGCTGATATGATCCACCGGTAACAGGCATGCGTAGTGGATATCCTCAAAGGATTGGCGTCAACCTTGGACAGACGCATAGATGACCTTGGTATCACTAAAGATGTCTACGCTTGCTCTCATTGCTTGTTGATGACATGATCCACCCATAAGAGACGTTTAATGGCAGCCGTGCATTAAAGGGATTGCAAATAACCAGAACCACCAGGATATGGAACTCCTTGCTGCTGACGTGATCAATTGATAAGATATCTTCATTTCAGGATGTCCACCAACGTACCAAAACGAGAAGCACCGGATGATGGAATAAAGCTTGATATGACACCAACGATATAGATGTTGTTGTTTGTTGCTGATACAATCCACTCATAAATAACGTGCATTGGCTGACATTCTCCAGAGAAATCGCTCGTTGCCTGGTAACCAACCACCCGAGACTCAATAAAGGTTGATGCCACCCAAAGGTATAAATAGTCTTCCCCATAGCTGACATGATCCACCTATAAAAGATGCACCATGAGTAATTTTCCAAACCCATCCGATAATACTTAGCAATCATAGCTGTGACCTTTTAAACTTCAACAAGACACCAAAAGACAAGTAAATCTCTGCTGTAGACCACAACTGTAATACAATAACACATTAGTAGGTACATGAAACAATGGGAAGAACACTTACCAACATCAACCATAGGGTATTCAAATAAACTCGAGCCCAGCAATCCCACGTTGCGCGTTGTAAGATAATCTACCTCGATAAGACACACAACCGTTTTACATAGCACTAGAACGATACTTACCAATGGTGACGGCAATGATAGCATGGTATAATACTTGGCCATAAATATCATCTGCTTGCATTGGTCCCTCTAGATGTAATAGCAGGCGTTTCAGCAGAGTTTTCCCTAAAAGCATCAGAATCATACATACCAGAACCTCACCGATCACGCAGACTTGACTTAGGTGGGCCATCCGAGTGCAATGTAATAATAAAATACCACGCCAAGGAATGTCACAGTACCAGTACTCTCCTCTAGCTCACTCCCAAAGGACGTGGATCAAAACACCAGATTTACCAGAGACCATGAGCCCTTCACCAGCCGACTTTGACACCACAATGAGCCGTGGATCCCACATGTTGCGCGTCAATAGAGATACCCATCTTATCTCTAAAGGCGAGGAAATCAATAGCCATAGAACGATGGAGCCGTGCGAACAGAGGATGCATATTTAAACCCTGAGGTAGCAACTTGAGTCGCACTGTTTCCGCTAGCGCAACATGATGGTCTCCCCTGGAGAGTACAGTACAATGACATCCTTGGCGTGCTGTTTGACAATAATAATAGCCGAAAGCGAGCCTATTGCTTTCATCAGTCCACTTGAAGGCGACAAATCCTCAAATGATCACTTTTACCTTGGATATTGCTCAATAGCGTTCATAGCTTCCAATAACCGCATTCCATCCATAATGTACTTCTGCTGCTGTTTCATTCTAAAGATCGTTAATTAATAGGGCTTGCTTTGTAGATCCAATACCATGCATACCATTGAGCCAACGTACAGCGTTCTTGCTTTGATATCAATGTCTTGTTGCTGCCAGAGGTACCATCATCCAACGTATTCAAGCTACAGTAAATGTAATGTAAGATAACAAGGATAGCATTCAAAAAGCATGAAAGTCATACATACCTGAATCACGCAATCATCACCCGCAGACTTGGGATCCAAATAGGCCATCAGGATGTAAAGTAATAATCAAAGCGCACAGCCAAAGAAACATCATTGTACCGGTACTCTCCTGTGGATCGACGCGATGAAGTGCATCAATAGAGATACCCATCTTCTCTCTAAAGGCAAGGAGATCAATAGCCGTAAAACGATGGAGCCGTGCGAACAGAGGATGCATTTTTAAATCCTTGAGGCCGCAACATGAGTCGCACTGTCCCCGGGCACAACATGTAGAGCTCCACAGGAAAGTGTAGTACAATGACATCCTTGACGTGCAGCCGTGATAATAATAGTATCGCCGAAAGAGGCTTTGCCACTGTATGGTGTATGGTAAGTTCACTTGAATCCAATCAATCCCACAATGAACCTCTTACCTTATGGTATTCCTCAATAGTATCATTGCCTCAAATAAAACCGTATCTCCATGTCATCCATATTGTCTTGCTGCTGTTTCACTGTAAGTCTCGTTAATTCACAGGTTTGGCTTTGTAGATCCAATACCACGCATACCATTGAGCCAACCATACAGCATTCTTGCTTTGAGATCCGTATCCTGTTGCTGCCAGAGATACCACCATCCAACATGTTCACCTACCATAAACGCAATGTGAGATAAGAAGCAAACCCAATCCACACGCTTTTGTTGTCAACATACCCAAAAGAGGCAATGTAACGACGTCTTGAGAACTCTCATTGTGGGCAACTCGGTAAGGAAGACACTCGACGCCGTGAACCATGGTGATCACAAGGAATTGCAACCAAATACACCATCCGAA
>NW_026695536.1:0-7273 GCF_029851405.1 Lichtheimia ornata | reverse complement strand
TTGCTATGTACTGTACGTTGCCACCACCATCGTCGTAGTCGTCCTCCGTCATCATTCCTACTCGTACTCGTCACCAGTCCTCAATCTCATCCGTCACACCAAACGTCCAAAACTACTTGCCGTCGTGTAACCCTATGAGCCCAACACGCTGGTAGTGGCGTAATCTATCCTTTGTAAGCATAGCCAAGATAATGAGGCACCAAAAAACGCGTATTTGAAATAGCTCACCTGTTGATGTGCTCATGATGATGGCGCCACAGGTCACAATTTTGACATACAGTACGACTGGTCATCTTCAGAGTGCCATGTATGTATGTATACGTTTACGTAACGAATAATGTAAGGATCAATGATCATTCAGCCACGCTGATATCAGTTAATTGGTCTTGATGGCAATATTATGGTGCAATAGCAAAAGTCGATCAAGGTAGAACGCATATTTATTGGATTGCAGCCGTGGATGCAAAAGACAAGTGTGTTACTAGCTAATATTGCCAGATGAAGTTTATACGGGTAAATTACATAGAGTCAACGGGTGTCCTTGTGCCATTGTATTCTTGGTTACTGCCGCCATAAACACCTTCATCCATAATCGCAAAAGAGCTGCTGCGTGCATTAACTCACATGCCAATATCCATCCATGGCACCTTTGTTCAATTGTATCCCATCCATCATCATCCTCAACCGTATTCACGTGATGTGATCCATCGTTCCTGCTGGCGACAGGACAAAAAACCAAAGAGACATTCCACCTTTCCCAATCACTGCACTTGGTTGCATGCATCCATCGCCATAACCAGTGCAAGTCCAATACGCTTCCTTTTCCATCCTGATGTTGGTCTATCTCTTCCTTGATCATTTCCTATCGCAGCTCAACCAGGTGAGATTGCTTGTATCATGCAATAAAGTTGGATTCGTTGTGCTGTTCTTGTGATGACGTTGGATCTACTGCTTCTTCTTCTGGTAATGCATCATTTGGGGCCGCAGCATCCATTGATTGTTGTTGTTTGTTCTCCTGCTCACGTTCCTCTTGGCGTTTTTCTCCCTCATCTATCATTGACTCATACACGGCGCCATTCGCTGTTGTGTGTTGTATCCCACAATCAATGTACCAAGACATCACGTAGCAAACCCAGATGCTCCGATTCTCCTTGGATGGTACCTTACCAGCCTGCTCATATCAATGATTGCTGCTTTCTTGAATGACCCATGTGCCCACTTTTTGTGTTAACTGCCAGCTTCAGAAGTGCCACCAGTGCTAATAACAATCGATCCAGTGATTCCATGGAATAAAGCCATTGCCACGCCACAGGCTATAATCGTTTATTGCACTCGAGAGAGATGAGCTATCTGTAACGTTTGCATGTAATTGATTAGCCACTTTGCTTTGACCTGTATCCATTTCTTCAACCAACCTGATATCACTTGCCTTATTCTATCCTTCTTTTGTAATCATGTAAAACGTTTTCTTGCCTCATCCTTGTACAAGAATTCAGTGAGTGGCACCATTCCTTCATTATCGTGATCATACAGCTCACCTGATCGATGTTGGTCTCTTGTTCATAATACTCACGTCAAAGATCAGCTAATCCACATGCCTCTTGCCAGAGAATGCACCTTGTTCACCGTTGTCGCTTTTGTCAACATTGAATAATCCGATCGTGTAATCCCATGTACGCAGTAACCAAGTAAGAGGTGCTGGGAGAAGTGTATTCTATATCAGGGCCAAGTTGACAGCGTTAGTAAATCATTGCAGCTCAAGTCATCCACGCAGCACCTCTTGTCAGTATTTACCTTGCTAATATTTCGCTGAAGCTCCTTCTCGTATACAATGGATCGTTCAAAATAGGGGATCAATCAAAAGTGCATGATATCCAACAAAGGTGTATGTCGCCATGGTAATGTTGCTGCTGTAGTGCCCCATACAATGGCTGCTCATCCATATCCATGTGTCCAATGCATTGCTCAAATGAACGAGTGACACGACATAGTCATCTCCATTCCAATCGCTCTCTTCCTCGATGTCCACTTTGCTGCTGCTGCTCGAGACTCGTATAGGATGACCCATGTAAATGAAGGTGTTGTGTTCTATCTCCAATACAAGTGAAAAACGTTAGCAAATTATCTGTAGCTTGTATCATGTGACTTTTTCTTGTCGTTACCTTGCCAACCACTTGCTACAAATAAGCATGTGCAATATACAAGAATCCATTTAAAAGAGAATCAATAATGGGTGCCTGGTACATACAATGGGACCATCCGCATACCTCGTAGCCGAATGCTGCGTATCAACAGGGATTGTGTGAAGACTATGAAGGGGTAGTGTTAATACGACAACGACAAATCACGACATACATGAAAGCAAATACCTGAGGAAGCAGTAGAGAAATGAGACAATGCCACGTTTTGGATAGTCCATTCAACATGATAAGCGCAGACTTGTCAATCAATCACAGCAACCTGGATCCATGATGAAGAATGAGGCCATAAACCATGTAATCAGAAAATCATCAACATCACCAATAAAGAATACGTACCTGTGAAAGCCGTCTTGTTGCATAACACATGGTAGCGATGACCATAGCATTCCTACAATTCGGATTAACAGGAAGCAAAAGAGACATTCCAATCACTTGCCTGCTGGAAAAGTGTTCACGTTGTCGTGTTCGATCCGAAAGTCAAATCCATTGCACCCCAAGTCAATGCCAAACGAATGCGTCGAGGAGAATTGGATAAAGGAGATGTTGGACATGCATCTTTTCTGGGGCCGTCCTATGTTTTCATATAATTAGTATCCATCGATGTCATCAACTCCTGTTGATAACAGACACTTACACAATGTGAATGAACCTTGACATGAGCAAAAAGTTGAGGGCGTTTCATTGTGCTTGGTGATACAATCAATGTCGGATGATCGGAATTTCCCTTGTCCCAGCTGCATAAACAAGCGGTCTTGCATGTTCCACAATGGCACGTGATACATCTCCCATCTTCCTCGCTGTCCTTTGCATAGCGTATACATGTCCATGGCCATTGAATCCACTTGCTGGCATGATCATGCCGATAGAAAGGTCTCTCGTTATCGTCCATAATGTATCAAGATGTGATTGTTGAAAGTCGAGTGAAATAAAAGGTGCAATTGATCATGCTGGATCTCTTCTTGTTGATGATCGCATCTAAAGATGCTTTCTCGGTATTTCCCGAACTTGCTAATTGTTCCTTACACAACGGCGACGGATCTAGAATTGTATTGTATTATCAACCTTGTATTGCCTCTCATTCACACTCATAGCACATAGCACATAGCACATAGCACATACCTTATCGTCCTAGCCATGACAGCATCCGAAACGCCTTGCTCATCCTTGTACACGTATGAATCCTGTTAGCATTCCCATCACATCACCATCACCATCATCACAGCCATGAAAGTTACCTGAATGACTTGTAAAAGCAATAGCAAACAGCATGATCTCCCTGATCCACGTGCCCTTGATAACTATAGTATGCGCCCTTTGTCAACCATATTCATTATCAAAAGTGTGACCAAAGACGGTACCTTGTTCACCAGTACCAGAGAGAAGAAGCCTTGTATATCTTTGTATCAGACCAGCAGCCTTTTCCACCTTGTGTTAGCGCTCGTTTATTGTATAACACGTATTGCTTGTAACTTGACTCACTCGTGCAATGTCTTTGCGTGTCTAGTGATGCTTAAAATGTTGCCGTTGGAGTTGCCATTGACCACGGTTGCCATGTCTTGTTATGGAGAGAGAAGAGCTGGGCATTGTCGGTTGGTGTGCAGTGGTGGTTGATTGCAGGTTGTCGTCGTGGTAGGCTTGGGTTTGTGAATGGGTGTGAGCGGGAAGAAGAAAAGGTTGGTCCTCTTTTCCTTTTCTCAGTGTCCTTCTCTCTCTCTTTTTCTTTCGCTCTCTCCCCTTTCTCGTTATCACAATGAGCCAACGTTTTCCTATTCGCATCCATCAACGACCTTGTTTATTCCAATGACAGGAGTAAATTGCTACAACACCTCATTATTCTATGGTCGATTTCCAGCTGTACAACGTCTGCCTTCTTCTACAACCAGGTACGCTCATTATGAAACGCTTGGCGCAACAAACAACTCGTCGCCCTACTGCTCTTGTTTAAAGTACCAATGTCGAGATCGTGGACCCTATTGTATGGAGTAGGATACAGCTACAAAGACGTCAGCGCGTCAACCAACAGCAGACACACATTATCCAATATCGAAGCACAGCTTTCAGTGATGCATATAAGAATGGCAACAATGTACTTTGTGGATAGGGCAAGCATGGGTATTCAAAGTACTGAAAAAGTATCTCTATAGAGGGTGATTATGATGGTCGACACCGCGTGAATATGTATGCAATCTTTCTCAACAACATCCACATATACAACCAGCAGCTATATCACTACTACCTTGACGATTACATGTGCAAGGAGAATCTGTCTATGACAACAAAGGAATTGGATGGCGCCTGGATAAAAGCGTCGGCATGCAGGAATATCCCACATACCTCGACACATTTACGCGAGTGATCAACACACACCAACAAGGTTGCCGATGAATGTCTCATTCAGGTAAGAGCAATCAAATCATGTGGACTGCAAGCAAGATGTTAAAGGCCCCTTTTCTATTGTGGTGGTTGCCACGCACAACAGCATGATTGATCTCCATGCCAACGAACAACCAGTATCGTTCAACGACTTATCACCGCAAACACAAGTCATGTATCCGTCATTGCAAGCTTCCCAAAGGTAAGGGCAAGGAGAGCGTGTGTGCTATAAGAGCAGGCTAAAGAATGACATCAATGGATATCGTTTATAGCAGCACTATTCCGCGAGATGTCAGTACACTCCACAACAATGCATTCTATACGACATTCAAGCTCCAGCAAGGCATCGACGTGAAGAGTGGCAATGATGATGGTCATTCATCATAAGCCTGGACGTCAAGATCATGGCAACATCGCATCACAAACTATCAGCACATCCTCAAGCCATGTATACGTATCCATTTTAGACCTCTGCTATAAAGCTATGTAGGTAAGGACAATGGAGTAGATGTAAATGTGTAATCGGATGCTGACAACTATCTTGCAAAGGACACTTTTGGTGGATATCCCCAACATCGTTATGTATCAAAACTGCAGCAACATCGCATGGATGACCAGCCATTTACTTTTTTATCGAACAATTTCAAAGGACAATGGATGGCTCATTATCGAGGAGCATGATCAATCTTCAACAATGGATGAAACACTCAGGCACCAAGTACAAGGGGAATACAACGTATCGAATGCAGGCTTCTTTTTCTACACCTATCATTTATCCCATTATTGTGATAAGGACACCTTGGCACAACAAAGCAGCACATAGTCGACTCTCTACGGGTGGTTCATTCTATATACACACACTACAACGAGCTCTAGCAAGGTAAGAGAAAAATTATGCATGGTTTACAAGCATGGTATTGACGAGTACTTTTAAAAAGGGACCCCAGCAGATGGCGATATCACCATAAGATTGATCAGGGTCGACTAATACGGATCATCAAAGCACCTGGATATGTATGATGGATTTGAAGAAGTAATGGCATACCGTGTAAGTTGCTATATAGGATGTCGGTGTGAACAAAGTGTCCTTACCTGATTCAAAATGCCGTATGTTACTAGATCTCTTGCAACATATACGTGGTTTGGCTCGATACAACAAAAGACGCTGCAGAATGAGATGGATGGAAAGATCGACAATGTATATATGATAGCCGACTCGACATCCTCGCCAACGCTCATTGTATTCAATCAACTACAGCATGCAAGCAGCAGCCTCGTGTACAATGGTGAGTATCGACAACACTCTGTGGATGAGGTCCTTGAATTCATCATATCTTCGTTGGTAGAATGCACAAAAGGCCAACAATACGTAGGTACCATTTGCTTCGTTGCTATATGAGAACTTTCTCTTTCGCTATGCTACTCGGCACGTCCAACTTTACCATGTCAACCGATCTGCGAATCACTTACATATCTCTCTCCATCCTGCCTTTGGAAAGCCCAAGACAAGTGACCTTCCTACACACCTACAGTATCTATTACAACGCACACCTTTCTACGACGGTCGTTCCTCTCAACCTCAGCTGCGATAGCTACCATTCACTTCGTCTTCAAGTGCACACCTCGAGTCGTTCTTTCAATGGACACAAATAAGGTCTTTTATACAAGCAAGAAGCAAGGCACTTTCTTTTGGATATGGATGTTCTGCAGGAACAAGGTAAAGTGTCACAGTGATAGGTGACAAGGATCCTACAACAAAAAGGGCTCATTCATGGTGATGGGCTTATAGAGGATGGCGTTACTTGAAGCAGGACAACAAGGATGGATTATAGTACTTGGAGAAGAGGCTTGATGCAGGTCAACAAAGTGAGTTGCTTTACCTTGATGGCGCTTTTTCAAACGACTTGGCTATTTCACAACAACATGGCGACTTCTTGTGGCGAACAATCATACCAAGGTTGAAAGGATAAGGCAGGTGAAACCACTCACTCTTGGAAGAGATGCATGCTTACATACGTCGTAAAAGTGCCGTCCATTTCTCTAGGATGTATCCATGACAACTCGTGGCAAGATAGACGTTACCTAAAGCAATGTGGATTGGTTATATACAATACATGGGATGTCTTTCATATTTGAAAGTGGGATCGAGGGATTGTGGTGATGGATCACACGTATGAGAACGAAGGACTATTGTTTGGGATGCTTTGTTTCCGGCGAACATTGACATTGTGAGCTTAAAGACATCAGGTGTTGATCGTGTTCTATGGATGATTTAAAGAGGTCATTGTCTAATGCTGTACAACTAAAAAGGCTCAACTTTTTGTATCGTTTCATGGAGACGCACTTTTATTGTGTATAAGTACATAGATCCATTACAAGCAACAACATGGAGTTGCTATTTTCAAATATGAACAAGACCACTTTTCACATGTCTATCGTCTATCCTGGTCAAATCGGCTTGGATCAGGTTGGTCTTTGTGTGTGCAGATAGCTCTCACGATTTGATTCATGCTGATGATATCAACCCGACAACGAAATCAATCGCGTTTGAAATAAAATACCGTTCCCATGCCAACCCAACAATGCTCCATCATGTAACTTTGTCAAATTGGATCGTTTCAACATGTTCTTTGTATGTACAAATAGCTCTCGCGATTTGGTGCATGCTGATGATTTGAGGGGAAGATGTTCACTTGTGC
>NW_026695535.1:0-7338 GCF_029851405.1 Lichtheimia ornata | reverse complement strand
CCTGTTGATGTGCTCATGATGATGGCGCCACAGGTCACAATTTTGACATACAGTATGACTGGTCATCTTGAGAGTGCCATGTATGTACATTTACCTAACGAATAGTGTAAGCATCACTGATCATTCAGCCACGTTGATATCAGTTAATTGGTCTTGATGGCAATATTATGGTGCATTAACAAAAGTTGTGCAAGGTAGAAAGTACATTTATTGGATTGTAGCCGTGAATGCAAAAGACGAGTGTGTTACTAGATAATATTGCCATATGAAGTAGATACGGGTGAATTACATAGAGTCAACGGGTGTCCTTGTGCCATTGTATTCTTGGTTACTGCCGCCATAAACACCTTCATCCATAATTGCAAAAGAGCTGCTGCGTGCATTAACTCACATGCCAATATCCATCCATGGCACCTTTGGTCAATTGCATCCCATTCATCATCACCCTCAGCCGTATCCACGTGATGTGACCCATCGTTCCTGCTGACGACAGGACAAAAAACCAAAGAGGCATTCCATCTTTCCCAATCACTGCACTTGGTTGCATGCATTCATCGCCATAACCATTGCAAGTCCAATACGCTTCTTTTTCCATCCTGGTGTTGGTCTATCTCTTTCTTGATCATTTCCTATCGCAGCTCAACGAGGTGAAGATTGCTTGTATTGCGGTCTACTTGATAGCTGATATGGCATCGTCTATTGGAATTCGTGCGTATTAAAGCAAGTTGCTGCACCTAGTAAAGATGCTTGCATACAATGCCCATCTGCTGTTCACGTATAAAAGGCTGCATGGCAGGATGCTGCAAGTAGCTGAGATAAAGGGGTGGCACCTGCTGTTACGTTTGGTTGTGGCAGAGGAGCGTGTAAGAACGTGTGTTGTAGTAGAGTGACAAGGTTGTGAACCCTGTTTGAGACAATGGAGCAAAGGCGGAGGACATGGTGTCACTGCTGTTGCTGCTTCATGCGATAACGTTGGATTCGTTGTGCTGTTCTTGTGAAGACGTTGGATCTACTGCTTCTTCTTCTGGTAATGCATCATTTGGGGCCGCAGCATCCATTGATTGTTGTTGTTTGTTCTCCTGCTCACGTTCCTCTTGGCGTTTTTCTCCCTCATCTGTCATTGACTCATACATAACACCATTCGCTGTTGTATGTTGTATCCCACATTCAATATACCAAGGCAACACGCAACAAGCCCTGATGCTCCGATTCCCCTTGGATGGTACCTTACCAACCTGCTCATATCAATGATTGCTGCTCGCTTGAATGGTCCATGTACCCGCTTTTTGTGTTAACTGCCAGCTTCAGAAGTGTCACCAGTGCTAATGACAATCGAGCCAGGATGGATAAAGCCATTGTCACGCCACAGGCTATCATCGTTTATTGCACTCGAGAGAAATGAGCTATCTGCAACGTTTGCATGTACTGTAATTGATTAGCCACTTTGCTTCGACCTGTATCCATTTCTTCAACCAACCTGATATCACTTGTCTTATTCTATCCTTCTTTTGTAATCATGTAAAAGGTTTTCTTGCTTCATCCTTGTACAAGAATTCAGTGAGTGGCACCATTCCTTCATTATCGTGATCATACAGCTCACCTGATCGATTTTGGTCTCTTGTTCATAATACTCACGTCAAAGATCAGCTAATCCACATGCCT
Organism: Lichtheimia ornata; assembly: GCF_029851405.1. NCBI lineage: Eukaryota > Fungi > Mucoromycota > Mucoromycetes > Mucorales > Lichtheimiaceae > Lichtheimia > Lichtheimia ornata. The sequence goes on along the minus strand of NW_026695535.1, from coordinate 5,676 downwards.
CTTGCCAGAGAATGCACCTTGTTCACCGTTGTCGCTTTTGTCAACATTGAATAATCCGATCGTGTAATCCCATGTACGCAGTAACCAAGTAAGAGGTGCTGGGAGAAGTGTATTCTATATCAGGGCCAAGTTGACAGCGTTAGTAAATCATTGCAGCTCAAGTCATCCATGCAGCACCTCTTGTCACTATTTACCTTGCTAATATTTCGTTGAAGCTCCTTCTCGTATACAATGGATGGTACAAAATAGGGGGTCAATCAAAAGTGCTTGATATCCAACAAAGGTGTATGTCGCCATGGTAATGTTGCTGCTGTAGTGCCCCATACGATGGCTGATTATCCATATCCATGTGTCCAATGCATTGCTCAAATGAACGAGTGACATGACATAGTCATCTCTATTCCAATCGCCCTCTTCCTCGATGTCCACTTTGCTGCTGCTGCTCGAGACTCGTATAGGATGACCCTTGTAAATGAAGATGTTGTATTCTATCTCCAATACAAATGGAAAACGTTAGCAAATTATCTGTAGCTTGGATCATGTGACTTTTTCTTGTCGTTACCTTGCCAACAACTTGCTACAAAGAAGTATGTGCAATATACAGGAATCCATTTAAAAGAGAATCAACAATGGGTGCCTGGTACATACAATGGGAATGGGACCATCCGCATACCTCGTAGCTGAATGCTGCGTATCGACCAGAGTGACCAGGGATGACATGAAGACTATGAAAGAGTAGCGTTAATACCACGACGACAAATCACGACATACATGAAAGCAAATACCTGAGGAAGCAGTAGAGAAATGAGACAATGCCACGTTTTGGATAGTCCCATCAACATGATAAGCGCAGACTTGTCAATCAATCGCAGCAGCCTGGATCCACGATGGAGCATGAGGCCATAAACCATGTAAGCAGCAAATTATCAACATCACCAATAAAGAATACGTACCTGTGGAAGCCGTCTTGTTGCATAACGCCCGGTAATGATTACCATAGCATTCCTACAATTCGAATTAATAGGATGCAAAAGTGACATTCCAATCACTTGACTTTAGGAAAAGCGTTCACGTTGTCTTGTTCGATCCGAAAGTCAAATCCATTGCACCCCCAAGTCAATGCCAAACGAATGCGTCGAGGAGAATTGGATAAAGGAGATGTTGGACATGCATCTTTTCTGAGGCCGTCCTATGTTTTCATATAATTAGTATCCATCGATGTCATCAACTCCTGTTGATAACAGACACTTACACAATGTGAATGAACCATGACATGAGCAAAAAGTTGAGGGCGTTTCACTGTGCTTGGTGATACGACCAATGTCGGGTGATCGGAATTTCTCTAGTCCCAGCTGCATAAACAAGCGGTCTTGCATGTTCCACAATGGCACGTGATACATCTCCCATCTTCCTCGCTGTCCTTTACATCGCGTATACATGTCCATGGCCATTGAATCCACTTGCTGGCATGATCATGCCGATAGAAAGGTCTCTCGTTATCGTCCATAATGTATCAAGATGTGATTGTTGAAAGTCGAGTAAAATAAAAGGTGCAATTGATCATGCTGGATCTCTTCTTGTTGATGATCGCGTCGAAAGGTGTTTTCTCAGTATTTCCCGAACTGCTAATCGTTCCTTACACAATGACGACGGATCTAGAATTGTATTGGATTATCAACCTTGTATTGCCTCTCATTCACACTCATAGCACATAGCACATACCTTATGGTCCTAGCCATGACAGCATCCGAAACCACTTGATCATTTTTCTATATAAGGAATCCTGTAAGCATTCCACGACATCATCATCACCATAGCCATGAAAGTTACCTGGATGACTTGTAAAAGCAATAGCAATCAACATCATCTCCACGATCCACATGTACTTGATAACTATAGTATGCTTCCTTTGTCAGCCATATTGATTGTCCAAAGTATGACCAAAGACGGTACCTTGCTCACCAGTGCCAGAGAGAAGAAACCTTGTATATCCTTGTATCAGACCTACAGTCTTTTCCACCTTGTGTTAGTATTCGTTTGTTGTAAACACGGATTGCTTGTAACTTGAACTCACTCGTGCAATGTCTTTGCGTGTCTACCGATGCGTAAGCGATTGTCATTGCTGTTGCCATTGACCACGGTTGCCATGTCTTGTTATGGAGAGAGAAGAGTTGGGCATTATCGGTTGGTGTGCAGTGGTGGTTGATTGCAGGTTGTCGTCGTGGTAACCTTGGGTTTGTGAATGGAAGTGAGCGGGAAGAAGAAAAGGTTGGTCCTATTTTCCTTTTCTCAGTGTCCTTCTCTCTCTCTCTTTTTCTTTCGCTCTCTCCCCTTTCTCGTTATCACAATGAGCCAACGTTTTCCTATTCGCATCCATCAACGACCTTGTTTATTCCAATGACAGAAGCAAATTGCTACAACGCCTCATTTCTTTTATGGTCGATTTCCAGTTGTACAACGTCTGCCTCCTTCTACAACCACCAGGCACGCTCATTATGAAACGCATAGCCGCAACAAACAACGCGTCGCCCCTCTGCTGTTGTTTAGAGTACCAATGTCGAGATCGTGCACCCTATTGTATGGAGAAAGATACAGCTGCAAAGACGTCAGGACGTCAACCAACAGCAGACACACATTATCCAATATCGAAGCACAGCTTTCAGTATGACGACAATGTACGTTGTAGATAGGGCAAACATAGGTATTCAAAAGTACTGAAAAAGTATCTTCTTTAAAGGATGGTTTCGATGGTATCTTTCTCAACAACATCCTCACATCCAACCAGCGGCTATGTTATTACAACCTTTACGATTACATCTGCAAGGAGAATGAGACTATGACAACAAAGGAATTGGATGGCACCGGGAAATGAACGTCTGCATGCAGGAATACCCCTCTTTTCTCGACGCCTTTATATGAGTGATCAGCATACATCAAGGTTGTGGTTGAGTGGTTCATTTTCCACGCAAGGAGTTACATGGTTCATGCAGGTAAGAGCAATCAAATCACGTGGACTGCAAGCAAGATGTTAAAGGCCTCTTTTCTATTGTGGTGGTTGCCACGCACAACAGCATTATTGATCTCCATGCCAACGAACAACCAGTATCGTTCAACGACTCATCACTGCAAACACAAGTCATGTATCCGTCATTGCAAGCTTCCCAAAGGTAAGGGCAAGGAGAGCGTGTGTGCTATAAGCAGCAGGCTAAAGAATGACATCAATGGATATCGTTTACAACAGCGTCATTCCGCGAGATATCAGTACACTCCACAACAATGCATTCTATACGACATTCACGCTCCAGCAAGGCATCGACGTGAAGAGTGGCAATGATGATGGTCATTCATCATAAGCCTGGACATCAAGATCATGGCAACGTCGCATCACAAACTACCAGCACATCCTCAAGCCATGTATACGTATCCATTTTAGACTTCTGCTATAAAACTATGTAGGTAAGGACAATGGAGTAAATGTAAATGTGTAATCGGATGCTGACAACTATCTTGCAAAGGACACTTTTGGTGGATATCCCCAACATCGTTATGTATCAAAACTGCAGCAACATCGCATGGATGACCAGCCATTTACTTTTTTATCGAACAATTTCAAAGGACAATGGATGGCTCATTATCGAGAAGCATGATCAATCTTCAACAATGGATGAAACACTCAGGCACCAAGTACAAGGGGAATACAACGTATCGAATGCAGGCTTCTTTTTCTACACCCATCATTTATCCCATTATTGTGATAAGGACACCTTGGCACAACAAAGCAGCACATAGTCGACTCTCTACGGGTGGTTCATTCTATATACACACACTACAACGAGCTCTAGCAAGGTAAGAGAAAAATTATGCATGGTTTACAAGCATGGTATTGACGAGTACTTTTAAAAAGGGACCCCAGCAGATGGCGATATCACCATAAGATTGATCAGGATCGACCAATACGGATCATCAAAGCATCTGGATATGTATGATGGATTTGAAGAAGTAATGGCATACCGTGTAAGTTGCTATATAGGATGTCGGTGTGAACAAAGTGTCCTTACCTGATTCAAAATGCCGTATGTTACTAGATCTCTTGCAACATATACGTGGTTTGGCTTGATACAACAAAGAAGCTGCAGAATGAGATGGATGGAAAGATCGACAATGTATATATGATAGCCGACTCGACATCCTCGCCAACGCTCATTGTATTCAATCAACTACAGCATGCAAGCAGCAGCCTCGTGTACCATGGTGAGTATCGACAACACTCTGTGGATGAGCTCCTTGAATTCATCATATCTTCGTTGGTAGAATGCACAAAAGGCCAACAATACGTAGGTACCATTTGCTTCGACTAATCGCGATTGCTATATGAGAACTTTCTCTTTCGCTACGCTACTCGGCACGTCCAACTTTACCATGTCAACCGATCTACGAATCACTTACATATCTCTCTCCATCGTGCCTTTGGAAAGCCCATGACGAGTGACCTTCCTACACACCTACAGTATCTATTACAACACACACCTTTCTACGATGGTCGTTCCTCTCAACCTCGGCTGCGATAGCTACCATTCACTTCGTCTTCAAGTGCACACCTCGAGTCGTTCTTTCAATGGACACAAACAAGGCGTTTTATACAACCAAGAAGCAAGGCACTTTCTTTTGATGATGTTCTGCAGGAACAAGGTAAAGTATCACAGTGATGGGTGACAAGGATCCTACAACAAAAAGGGCTCGTTCAAGGTGATGGACTTAACGAGGATGGCGTTACTTGAAGCAGGACAACAAGGATGGATTATAGTACTTGGAGAAGAGGCTTGATGCAGGACAACAAAGTGAGTTGCTTTACCTTGATGGCGCTTTTTCAAACGACTTGGCTATTTCACAACAACATGGCCACTTCTTGTGGCGAACAATCATACCAAGGTTGAAAGGATAAGGTAAGTGATACCACTCACTCTTGGAAGAGATGCATGCTTACATACGTCGTAAAAGTGCTGTTCATTTCTCTAGAATGTATCCATGACAACTCGTGGCAAGATAGACGTTTATCTAAAGCAATGTGGATTGATTATTTACAATACATGGGATGTCTTTCATATTTGAAAGTGGGATCGAGGGATTGTGGTGATGGATCGCACGTATGAGAACGAAGAATTACATTGTCTGAGATGCTTTGTTTCTGGTGAACATTGACATTGTGAGCTTAAAGACACCAGGTGTTGCTCGTGTTCTATGGATGATTTAAAGATGACATTGTCTAATGATGTACAACTAAAAAAGCTCAACTTTTTGTATCGTTTCATGGAGTCGCACTTTTATTGTGTATAAGTGCATAGGTCCATTACAAGCAACAACATGGAGTTGCTATTTTCAAATATGAACAAGACCACTTTTCACATGTCTATAGTCTATCCTGGTCAAATCGGCTTGGATCAGGTTGGTCTTTTTGTGTGTGCAGATAGCTCTCACGATTTGATTCACGCTGATGATATCAACCCGACAACGAAATCAATCGCGTTTGAAATAAAACACCGTTGCCATGCCAACCCAACAATGCTCCATCATGTAACTTTGTCAAATTGGATCGTTTCAACATGTTCTTTGTATGTACAAATAGCTCTCACGATTTGGTGCATGCTGATGATTTGAGGGGAAGATGTTCACTTGTGC
>NW_026695534.1:0-7361 GCF_029851405.1 Lichtheimia ornata | reverse complement strand
CATCTCCGCTTACTCATCCTTTCTAGAAACTACCTTGGATACCACACCTGGGGACCGGGCATGTGTGCTGGAGTAGCTGGAAGTACACTTGAGAAGGAAAATAAAAACCAATGAGCATGAAATCATAGTACAGTAGCAGATGATAGAATAGAGCTTACACAAAATCGGGATCGTCAAGGAGGGGACATGGATGATCATCATGTTCATGAACCCGGTTAAACGCTGTTGGGTCGATTGTATATGTGACTCTTATGCCATGATGGGCAAGAGCCTTTGCAATGATGTCTAGGACGGTCGTGTCATTGCGTGGATATTTGAGTTCCCAAGAAGATTGTACTATGCCTGCGAGGGTACCAGTGCAAGGGATGTTGTTCGCCATGGTTCAAAGAAAAAATTGGAAGAAGAAATTGATAGAAGAAGTGAGTAGTGAGTTCGCATCAAATGAATGAGAGGTACTTATAATCAAAAATAAAGGGACACTTGTGTCCATGTATTGCCAGTCCTTCCAGATTCTTGCTCACATTCTTCGTTGGTCTAGTTCTCTCGTGCACTATCCAGTGCATGCCCAAAAGGTGGGCCTTGTGATGGACAAATATATGCAGCACGTGATGGCTAACAGACATGTTGGAGTGGCGTTATTATGGCAATGCAGCTAAGCTGTTTTACTTTCTTCATATAGATGGATGGCAGGATTTGCATGATGAAGTTTGGCATTGGTTGATGCAACATATCACTTTTCTCACACGAATGGACGATAGGAGGTGCACACCAAAGGGTGGAATGCTAAGGAAAGCACTGCTTTGGGAATAAGCATGCATGTCAATGTTGGATTTCCATGTGAGCATCAAGGCCAAAGTTGCGCAAGTAGGTAAACAAAGTGGAAAATTCCAATTGCATTCAAACTACGTGGATTATTCCTTAATCAATCAGCTGAGGACCATTTTATTCCTTCATCGAGTGTAATATATACCACCAACATGTGGGCTAGTTCTAATACTGCATAGTGTACAAAGCTTCTGAACCCAAGTCCAAAACCGCCTCAAATCATGATACCGAACAGCATTAAATCCAAACTCATTCGATGGGAAATCTCTGAGCAAGTCCTCGAAATTGTTGACGAGGATGTTTGCTTCGCGACCACGTAGCTAACGTAATGAAGTCAACCTTTTGAACCAAATGAGTAGATAGATACCAGGCATTTGTGGACATACATTTCCTAATTGGTCCCAACGCAGGTGCAGTGGACAAAGCAAGATCAAAGGACCAACCTTGGCAGCAATCCTAAGCAAGATCCTCCCTGCTCTTGCAATGCTTGATCTTTTGCGGTCTGGAAAGCATTCTAGGGGATGAGATCATATGTTCAGTGGGTAATAAAAGAAGATTCATCTGGAAAAAGGGACGCTTACCTATAACCACTTTCCGATAGGAAATGAGATGATAGTTATGATCAGGGGTAACAGGCTTTATTTCGGTGGTTGCTGCATATAGACATGCCAATGCGTTCAAGTTGAATGTGTAAGCTGCAAATGTATACATTGTACTTCGTGCTCGCATTGTTGTCACTGATATCAAATCTTCCATATCTAGGCCATTATCATTGCATCGAAGAACTGGCATACGGATATTGCTGCTGTCATCAAAAAGTTGCAGTGCTGCTTGGATAACTGCCGGGTCCACTCTGAACTTGTTTGGAACACGAAGACGCATGTAATGCAATACTATTATTATAAACGATGCGGTAAACCATTCAGGATTGATTAGTAGAGGTGGGATATATACGCTTGGATATGAGCTACTAACCAGCTAAAAGCTTAGGAGATGCGCTAGCAAATGGGTCATTGTCATCTCCTGTGGTCATTTCATTGCACGCATGTTGTACGACATTTCTACCTCGGTTCCTCCTTTGTATACAATTTTCTTCCACTAGGTCGTCATCGCTATCATCGTCAAGACGTATTGTTTGTATATGATTGCTTTCTGAATCATGTTGACCATCATTGCATTGCATTGCGTGCATGTTACTTCCTTCCATAGCATCTTCTTGGCCATCATCGCATTGCATTGCTCGTGCATCATTCCCCTCCATAACATTTTGATCCCCATTGCTTTGTGTTGATTGTGCATCATCGCCTTCAATGTCGTATTGTGCATCGTTTCCTTCAAAATCACGGTACTGCAATTCATCGCTTTCTGTCTCATATTGATTGCAATGTCTTTCCATGGTAGAACCTTCATTTAAGGCCACACCCTCCATAGGGAAGGGCTCTGGTATCAAGCACGCTTCATCAAGATCGTTGATACGGTTAAACACGTCTTCGCTTTTAATGAATAATTACATAAGTCAGTAGACATGGGACATGACAAAGGCATATGGCTGAATGCCATGCACTTACTTAATGTCGCGTAGAACACATTCGCTAGTTGTTTTGATAATTGACCCATTATCAGCGCATTTTGTATGAGGAGCGTAATGGATATCACGCTTGAACCTGGTTTTGATGCAATGGTGTGCAAGTACTGTATGTATGACCTTCAAGCACTGTGTTGGCTCTAGCAATGAATGACCCATAAGACGATATCTTTGTTAGCTTAGCTATGGTTTAAAGTATGCACAAAGTCCTTACGTTCATCCATCCATTGTGCAATAACCTGAGCTAGATCGGTCGAACAAAGGTCTGACTCTCGATCTATACCAGTCATTTGTGAGTTTGCGTCTGAGCATAAAGAGTTGTTGGCTGCATAAGATCCATATTCTGGTTGACTAGACATTGCATTGATTGTGCTAGAGGACTATGGTATTGATGTGCTGGGTAGGATAAAGGGAAATAAAGAAAACCTGCAATAGGATAATCGGGAGCAATATTTATGCTTTGGTGCTTTGTATGTTTATATCATGTTGCCAGAGGGATGGGGTTACATTTGTCCAAAAATTATCGCATGCATTATTGCTTATTGCCATCACTTAAAGAAATTCCTTTTGAAGAAATTCCTATAAACAAATGGTCTCAAACGTAGTAACCTTGCTAGCTACCAAATCTGGCTCTCACGCCCAACCTATTCAGCTATCTTGAGCCTATCAAACAAGCTGTGATTCAGCACTATATAAAAAGACAAGAATAGCTGAATGGATACGGCTTTTGACAGTATGAGTGAAGCTGATCGAATCGAAGCAGCAGTCAATGAAGAAATCGAATTGAGTGGTAATAATGCCCTGCTCCATTTATTACTAGAACATAGCAGCATTCATCTAGAGCTTTGCTACCAGCTACCAGCTAAACATATATATTATGACAGGTGTCCGTTTTACAATCCAGATCCTAGAGAGCATCTTAGCTAGGTTATACAACGAGCAATACCGAGAATATGAAGAGACAACAACACAACCTCCTGGGCAAAATCCTCACTATAATGAATTTTCGGGAAAAGCTTCGGGCACCACAATTCCGCTCTCGGGCACCACAACATTCCACGTGATTTTGGGTTGCACGTGACCCCTTGGGCACCACATTGCCTATGCTGATCCCACTCGGGCACCACATCCATTAGCATCATTCAATGCTTGTATGTATGACCCTTAGTTGCATGTTCGTAGTATCCTTTTTTAGATAAAGAAAGCGTGTATTGAAAAACTAAATAAATGTTGTGACATCAAGGTGATTTTGGAATAGTGATTGTTTTCCCTATTGTAATAACATGTCCTTGCTATACAATCGTCTCTTTGATACCAAGAAACAGCTATATGATGCTGCTCAAATCATTGCCAAAGCTGAAGGTTACTGTGTCACGACCAAGAACTCTAGTAAACGCCATATGCATTTACAATGCCGTTGCGGTGGACAACCAAAAAACTGCCATGGCCTAACCGAAGAGACTCGAAAGATCAAGCGTGACTCCTGGCGTAAGGAGTGCCCTTTCCTAATCAAGGCCAGGCCAACGAAGAGTGGATGTTGGGAAGCTTGGTCTATAAATGATCAGCATAACCACGACATGGTTGACAATTACCGAATCTTCCATCAGCATCGCAAGTTAACAGAAGACCAATTCGCACGTGTACTAGAAATGATTCAAGCAAAGGCGACACCATCAAATATATGCGATGCTTTGCGTGACATGGACGGCAACCAGATAATGATTCCTAAAGACGTATCCAATATCAAGAATCGTGAAGCCATCTCTGAAAACAGCAATGGTTGTAATATGGCGTATATGGGACAGTACCTGCATGCACGAGGTTATCAAGTCCGTTACCAATACAACAGCAACAAACAGCTTACAAGCCTCCTTTTTGCCCATCCTAGCTGCATTAAGAATGCACAAAGGTTTTCAGAGGTAGTAATCATGGATGCTACATATAAGACAAATATGTACAAGATGCCATATGTCAATGTCGTTGGTGTTAGCAACGTAGGATCCAAAAGTGAGCAGCTAAAGACATTTGCAATTGCTGGTGCATGGATTTCAAACGAGACAAAGGAATCATACACTTCGGTCGCAGAGGAGCTCCATGATCTCATTTGGAAACCCGTTGACAAGGTCCCCGGTGTTATTGTAACTGATTATGATCCATCGCTTGTTGGTGCTATCAAGACCACTTACCGGGATACAACATTTATGCTTTGCACCGTTCACATTAGGAAAAACTTCCAAAAGAACTGCCTTAAAGGATTTGATGGCGATGTTGAAAAGCATAAGGCATTACTGAAAGCTGTTGATGGTCTCATCCGCTCCGACAATGAATCATCATACCAAAAAGCCAAATCTGATTTCTTGGAAGTTGCCAATACCAGTAGCAAGTCGACTGAAATCGTTAAGTACTTGGATAGGTAAGCGCTAGAGAACTTTATCGAAAGAACAACTATGAGATTAAGGTTAAATTGTTCATCCATAGAATGCTTGAAGTGGAAGAGCTTTGGGTTGGCAAGCACACATGTCACTTTTTCCATCTTGGATGTACGACTACCAACCGTGTTGAAGGTGCTCATGCAACCATCAAGAAGTTTCTTACCGCCTCAGGCACGCTCGTCAATGGCATCAAGGAGATTGATCGCTTTATCAGGCTACAGGTACAATAAAATCATAAGCAAACTATGAGCTATTATGATATTGAACATGATTGTGATATTATGGATATTGAATAATAAAAGGATGAATGTTTTCCCTTAAGGAATACATGAGAATGACCTAGAAGTGACTGAAACCGATTAAGTAACTAAAGGAACCACCTCGAATCCAGTGAAACATCCGACTAGCGTAGCTGTCATATAACCATTGGTTCTTGTCATGAATCCTTCTTGAAGATTAGTCATACCAAAGATCTCGTAAAACTATAAATAAGGATAGAGCGATAAGAATAAAGAAGAAGCATCTTTCAGTCTCAACGTACTTTTCAGTGTTATCCATTTTCTATTACCAAACATCACAATGATTAACACGACTTTACCTAGAATGAGAACGAAAGCATTGCCATCGAGAAAAACAAAATGGCCCATGATCACTTCATGCCAGAGCATGTAAAAGAGAAGCTACAGCATTTGATTGGGAAGGTATCGCAATATGCCGTCGATAAGATCAAGAAAGAGCTTGTAAAGGTGGGCAAGAAGGATAAGGTGGATAAACCTATCGAACCAAGTGAAAGCGATTCCCAGCCATTGGCATGTAATTGCAAGATCCGTGTGAATTTTGGAATACCATGCTATCATATTCTGCCAACGACCGAGCCTATCCCAATATCGCTTGTACATCTCAGATGGCATTTATGCTTGGATAAGCATACTGCAGGTTTGTTTTTAAGCTGTGAATTTGATCGTGTAACATATTGACATGAAGAAAAAAGACCTCCAGATTGCAAATGGCAAGAATGAAAAAGATGAGGATGCATGTACTACAAGTAACAGCAATGCGGATGTCAACATTGCCACTGATAACAACTCTCTGACTATCTTGTATCGATTGCAAGATAAGATTAACAAGGCGAGGGATTATCAAGAGAGACGTAGGATTCTTGAAAGATTGCAAAGTATCTTAGATGCTCCTACCACCGCGCTTGAAGATCTCAATCCTCCTCAAAAAATGAAGCATCGTGGGCGCCCCACGGGATCCCAACGCTTACCGGTACCAGCTGATTCCAAGGCACAGGAGCGAGAGAAATCAAGTGTGAGTGATCATGGAGATGAGTGTCCCAAAGATGATGAAAACGAGGGGAAACGGCCAGCATCAGAAAGTACACCACATGAACAGCCTCCTAAGAAAATCCGAGTGGTGTTTAATTTGAAGCAGGAAGTGTACGAAAAGATCCCATAATATGTACCTTGCATTTTTGACTAAGTATGTATGTATTAGGAAGCAAGCAGCAGAAAGAGCTAACGACTCCCTCGTTGCTGCCAGTATTAGAACAGAGGATATACCATATTTCATGGTTGATTGGATATCTTCAATGAGGAATGTTCGTGCTGATGGTAACTGTGGATTCCGAGCATATGCTGTTGGCTTAGAGATGAATGAAGAAGAATGGCCATTTATCCGTCGTCGTTGTTTGGATGAACTACAATCCCGTCCCGATCACTATCGCAAGCTCTTTGGCCTTGAATCCGATTATGATGAATTGGCGACATCCCTACATTGGTTTAATGGCTCGTGCGTAGAAGATACATCGAAATGGATGATGATGCCTTTGGCAGGTTATGTACTTGCTAATGCATTTGAACGACCCTTGTACTATTTTTCCCCACATGAATGCTTCACTTTCTTGCCAGACGCATGTCCCCTCAACCGTAATCCTGGCATTGCAATTGCACTTCTTGGCTCTCGCTCTCACTTTGTTAGTGTCAACCTTAAACCTGGATCGCCTGTTCCAAAGATAGCTCATGGATGGAAACGTTATGCATCTGCAAGTAGCATGATTTGGCAGCAGCTTGTTTCAAGCAAAGTCATCATGTATGAAGGCCTTCGAGAGCCTTCAAAACCTAAGCTTACAGAAGAAGAGATACATGCTGCAACTATTATTATCGATCCCTAGTATATTTATGCCATTAAGCCCTTCAATGTTTTTTATGCAACATACATCGACATCAACCGAAGTCATCACCAAATCAAGCTACAACACTTCGTATGCAAACAATATTACCAAACAACAATAAATATGAACATTTCCTATTAACGTTTCCTATTAACATGATAGCCCCAATATAAGTGTTTGTGAATGGCTAGTATCATACATACAAGCATTAAATGATTCTAATGGATGTGGTGCCCGAGTGGGATCAGCATAGGCAATGTGGTGCCCAAGGGGTCACGTGCAACCCAAAATCACGTGGAATGTTGTGGTGCCCGAGAGCGGAATTGTGGTGCCCGAAGCTTTTCCC
>NW_026695533.1:0-7408 GCF_029851405.1 Lichtheimia ornata | reverse complement strand
GCTCACACACACACACACACATACATCTTCTATCTTCCTATATCACACCACCAACATTATGCGCCCGCCAATCAAAATTATTCCTCCACCTACCATCTTTATTTCACTCGCCGCCATTGTTCTTCTGCCGGCCCACCAACATTGCGACACCTGCCAACCAAAATTACTTCTCCACCCACCATCTTTAACACAACCACCCATCAACATTATCTTGTCACCCTCCAAAATAAAAGTGCTTGTTCACCAACATTACTTTGCCAACGCCCAACAATATATCTCTTGATCACCAAAATTCTCTTTTCATGTTCAACTTTCACTGCAATCTACTGTAACGTGGATGGCATTGAGACAAATCAAGGTGAATCGCAAGGAGAGAGCTCAAGAATGGATAGTGATCCAGGTCCATCGAGAACAATGCATCAGCCCCTTCAACAGCAACCAAAATATGTACCACCAATAAGCATGACACCATTCACGTTTCGTATACCAGGCTGTGAGAAAAGTGGAGACAAGAGATTGAGAATAGATCCAACAGAGGCGTCAAGGCTTGAGGAGATCAGGCTGAAAAAGAAGGCATCATTGGTGAAAGCACGACAAAAGAAGGCGGAATGGAGAGAGGCGGATAGGCAAGCTGTTGCTGAAGGTCGTACCAAGCCATCAGTGTTGGCGCAAGCATCCAAAAAGTTTCCCATGATGATCAAGGGTGATGGCACTTTGGACGAATATGACATTGTCAAGGCATTGCGTGAAGTGACGGTCCCCATTCCATTGCACAAATTGTTGTTCTATGCTCCTGGTCTTCATCAAACATTCCTGGAAGCAGTGGGTGGAAAGGGTACATATGCAAAGAAGGATGACCCAAGCGTTAGTGCCATGATACTAGAGGGAGCAAATCAAGAGCAATCAGGGTTGGATGCAAACAGGGTCCACTTTACGCTTCGAACAGCAGACCAAGATCCATCATACGACTTTAAAACTTTGGATTTTAACGTGAATGGTGCCCCTTTGGAAGCAATTTTGGATGGTGGATCGACTGTGAGCATCATGCCGTTTTGGATCTCTGAATATCTTGGCATGGATAAGACTATCAAGGCTACAACAAAGGGTTTCTCATTCGGTGGCATGTTCACTCAAAAGGTTCATGGAATATTGGAAGATGTGCCAATGCACATTCATGACGATTTAATGATACAGCAGCACTTTTTGGTGGCCGAAGGTCCAGAGACACCGTTTTTGCTTGCATTAGATTTTATACGAGCATCTGGAGCCATGATGGACCCCGCTAATGATTTCATGCATTTTGAGCTACCAAATGGGAAAAGTGTATCGGTGACAACGGGTCGTAGCAAAAGCATTAGCAAGGATGCATTTTTGGAAGGGCGCGATGGAGTCATGAATGTGCCCATGTTGGCCATGGAGGAGCCTGAACAAGCCTTGGTGACATTGACCGACTCATTGACTGTGGATGCTTATGAAATCTCGGTGATTAAGATTAATACGCAAGTGGGACAGGATATGATAACCAAGAATGACATGGTGTCAATCCTTGAGCCAGTGGCATCAGCATTTCGGCGTGGTCTTATCATTATTCCTACCATCGTGCATCATAGCTTGCCACAGTATACGTCGGTTGCAAATCTTACATCAGAGCAAATCACTGTCAAGGAAGGAGATGCCGTAGCCATTTGCAAGAATAGGATGAAAAATCTTCAGGACTTGGATGCTATGGACGTCCCATTTGTGGATCTCGATGAAGCATTGGAGTATTTGGCACACCTAGTTTGGTATCCTGATACAGCTGCATTGCCAACATGCAAGTCGGGGCCTGTTTTTAAGCCTATGGCCGAGATGTTTGAGACAAGTGAATTGGTCATGCACACCGTGGGAGTGGGCTCAGCTAAATCAGTGCCAAGTGAGGAGCCAAAGAATAAGGGATATGACATCAACCCGGAGCTGACCCCAAAGCAAACCCATCAGCTATTGGAAGTGCTAAGCAAGCATGAGCGTATTTTTGTTACATCTTTGGAGCAAGTAATTAAAGTCCGTGTTGAACCTTATATCATTCGTCTGAAGGAGGGAGCCATACCTCAAAGTACTGCTCCTTACGCCATTCCTCATGAAGCGAACCTTTGGTTAAAAGAGTACCTGCAAAAGCTTGAGCAACTTGGGATGATTGAGCCTAGTGAATCTCCATGGGCAGCTGGCACTGTGTTGGTACCAAGTGATGTGGATAAGCGTGTGAAACGCAAAAGACGCAAGGCAATTGCCAAGGATGATTTCATGGTGAAGACGAGAAACCGCGATGGTTATGGAAGAGTCTTTTCGATAAAGCAGCTTGATGCGGATGATGAGGACACCGAAGAAGCACGTGATGATGAACACAAGACTGATCTATATGCCACGGGTCATATGTATGGAGGAGCTCCAGTGAAAAGAGCCATGTTGGAAAATGGGCGCCATGTGGAATATACAACAGAAGTCAAAGCTCCAAATTCGGGAAAGGATCCATATCGGCTTTGTGTTGATTATCGACCACTTAATGCTCGTACGGTGTCAGATTCCTACGCGCTACCCAATATCAACTTCCTGTTTACGCACTTTTCGAATGCTCAATACTTCTCGATATTCGACGCCATGAAGGGGTATTGGCAACTTGAACTGCATCCTGATTCTCGAGAATTAACAGCATTCAGTACGACACATGGCTTATATCAGTGGACAGTGTTACCAATGGGAGCAAAGAACGCACCTGCAGCATGGCAAAAGGCGATGGACAAGGCCTTCAAACAAGTGTTGTACAAGTACTTTGTCATGTACATCGATGATGGCTTCATTTACGCTCCCATTTTTGAGGATCACGTGCAACATCTGGACCCAGTGTTGACCTTGGCTGAAGAGTTTGGTTTGAGCATTTCCAAAAAGAAGTGCAAATTTGGGTATCAACGCTTGAAGGCATTGGGCTATATAGTGGGCACAGACGGATTCGAAATGGATGACAGCAAGGTTGAGCGGATCAAGAAGTGGCCAACACCCATCAATGTCTCTGAAGTGCGTACATTCTTTGGGTTGATTCAATACAATCGGCGTTTTGTGAAGGACTTTGCTGTCGAGACCAAGCCTTTGTGTGATCTTTTGGGCAAGAATGTCAAGTTCTTTTGGGGGCCATCACAAGAGGCATGCTTCAATGGTTGTAAACATCTCTTGTCCTCAAAGCCTATTCTTGCACACCCTGGTTTCTCAAGGACCTTCATTCTATACACTGACGCCTCATCCATTGCCATATCAGCAGTATTGACTCAACCAGCGATTCATGACGAGTAAGAGCTACATCCAATTTATTTTGCAAGTCGTATGTTGAACAAGCCTGAGAGGAACTATTCGGTCTATGAAAAGGAGTTTGTTGCAGTGGTGCACTTTGTCAAGTTCTTCAGGACCTACTTGTTGGGACGTCATTTTTATGTGTATACCGATCATCAGGCGTTGAGGTATATCTTGTATATCAAGAATGACGCATCAAGTCGGGTGTTACGTTGGCAATTGGCTATGCAAGAATACGACTTTGATGTATACTATCGACCTGGGAAGCAGAATGCAAACCCTGATGCGTTGTCAAGGTTACCAGAACGAGCCTATGCGCAAGAGGAGAGGCTTCATAGTGAGGATAATGAAGAAGACGTGAAGAGCCTACGGCAATGGGTCTTGTTGACACAAAAGACATTCTCGAATCATACAACACCGGTACAACAGCATTCAAGAGGGTTGGCTAATTTACGAGGAGGAGTAGATGCGCAAGAATATGCAGACCTATGGATGTATCTCACTGCCATGTCTTATCCACCAAAATATGATGAGAAGGCACGAGCAAGATTGAGGGCAAAAGCAGCAGACTATGAGGCACGAAAGGATGGCATCTACAAGAGACCAAATGAGAGGCATGGATATCGCAAGTTGGTACAAGAAAAAGAGTTGTTGAAGGTGTTACAAGAATGCCATGACCATTGGATAGCGGGACATCAAGGTGTAAAACGCACATGTGATCGAGTTTGCGAAAGATACTATTGGCCTGGATATTTCAATACGGTGAGGCAGTATGTCATGTCATGCAAGGTGTGCCAACTGCATGGACCAAAGAACCCACCAGTACCACTCATACCATACCAAGCACCAAAGGAAGGACCTTTAAGCGAATTGATGATTGATTTCCTTTCAGTGGGTGTACTATCGGAGCAAGGCAATACCTCGGCTATTGTGGGAGTGGACATGTTTAGTAGATGGCCCGAGGCAAAAGCGACACCGAATCAAACCGCCAAAGCTGCCGTGGGTTTCTTGTATGAGTGGATTTGCCGATATGGATTACCAAGAAGAATCATCAGCGATAATGGGCCACATTTTACTGCGGGAGTCACTACAGCTATGTTGTCCAAGTACGGGTTACGCATCGAGTTCGGTCCACCTCATCACTCTCATCGACAAGGAAAAGTGGAACGAATGATCAAGAGCATAAAAGCTATACTCAAACGGTTGTGCACGGCCTATGTTGGTGCTTGGGATGTGTGGTTACTAGCCGCGTTATTCGTGATCCGCACATCGAAAACACAAGCATATGACGCTTCTCCCTTCTTCATTATGCATGGAAGACATCCACGAACTCACGAAGATTATGACTTACCCCAGTCTGATGAGGCAGGAGAGGATGATGAAGAGCTGTTGGTGTTGCGACTTGAAGAAATCATTGGTCACCATGAGTACACATTACCAAGGATGATAGTGAGACAAGAAAAGTACCGATGGAGTATGAAAGAAAAATATGACAAGAAGGCGAAGCCAGCGAGATATCTATTATATGACCAAGTTTGGGTGCAAGATAACATCTCGAAGCGGTTTAAATCAGCATTACCTCCAAGATGGTTTGGGCCCTACCGTGTCAAGGAAGTGCTGGGTAGAAATACCTACCGATTACAAGATGGGAATTTGACCCTCCCCCATCCATATCATGCTGACCAAATGAAGATTTACATGACGCGTCCAAAAACCTATACAAGTCATCATGATTCAAGTGGTGAACTCGAGGAGCCTAGTAGCCATGGACAAGTTGAGGTGGGAGGCATGAGGGGCTCTCTACCTCCCACCTGGAGGAGTGTAGTGAAGGATGATAGCCCGGATCTGATGCAGCAGCCAGGAATGAAAAGATCGGCTTCCGAGACCTCACCCCAACATCCCACAAGCCATGCATAAAATCAGTGTAACAATCTTTCCCCATAGTGCAGTGTTATCAAAGTATATATATATCCCCATATTGAGTAAAAAACCCAGTAGTGAGCCTCTTCTTTTCTGAGTGCAGTCCTAGTGAGAGCTTTGCCTGTGAGTGTGCGTGTGTCTTTTCAAAAGATTGTGTGCTTATAGTTTTATTGTATTTCCCTCTTAGCGATATCCTAGTTTTATATACA
This sequence comes from Lichtheimia ornata, assembly GCF_029851405.1. Lineage (NCBI taxonomy): Eukaryota > Fungi > Mucoromycota > Mucoromycetes > Mucorales > Lichtheimiaceae > Lichtheimia > Lichtheimia ornata. The sequence continues at coordinate 1,961 of NW_026695533.1, read as the reverse complement.
TCTGTTCCCTCCATCGTATCCTATTGCATCTTCTTCTCAGTGTATCTTTTTACGTTTGAGTATTTTGAGACCCTTCGAGTATTCGTATTAGCAGCTATATACACAAGGGTACGTTTTCGTAGATAGATGACTTTGTATATGGACACCTCGACTCACATGGCAGGGTATTCACATTTAGGCCTTGCCGCTGACTTCGTTCCGGTTACACTATTTCACCATCATCATTTTCTGATACGACACATGTCGAGCTTTCTTTTTGGCGGATATGACCGTAGCCAATAGCAACGACGTATGATAATAAAGAAGTACTAGGCCGCCAACTGCTCGCTTCGCTCGTAAACGTCGATTTTCTGTGGAAGGGCTAATCTCTAAGTGAGGAGTAATTTTTATATATGTAATAATATGAGGGGAGTTGATAATGGAGAAAGGATAGTGGTACAAAGTAATATATGATCGTGAAAGAGAAAGTTTGCTGGTAGCTATATACGTTGATGTTGTTAAAGTAAAACTTCGCTGTAAACGACGTTGCGTGTGTAATACCCTTGCTGTTGGGGGATCTTAGAGTTGGTTGGATCAAGCATGATGAGCTGATTGATTGAGGGGTACGAACACGTGACATTGCAACATAAAGTTGCCCATGGCTAAATACTGGATCAGGGAGATAGATACCAATTTTCTCAAACGTTTGCCCTTGGGATTTGTTGATGGTCATTGAAAATGCCAATCGAACAGGGAATTGAACTCGTGTGAATGGGATGGGACATTGCTTTTCTTGAGCTGTGATCCGTATACGTGGTATGAGGACTGTGTCTCCAATATGTGATCCAGATGCAACTTCTGCTTGAATAACGTATCGTTGAAATGCTTTGCAAATGAGGCGTGTACCATTACATAATCCTTTTGCTGGATCCAGGTTGCGCAATAGCATGATAGGACATCCGATCTTTAACTTTAGGTGATGTGGAGGTAGCGATGAAGGCGAAAGTGAATTGAGCACTTCTGGAGGAAAACGTATATTGTCTTCAGGTTGATCCATGGCGTCTGCGCTCTTGAATTCATGCATTTGGCCTCGGAATTTATCAATGATGATATTGTTAATATCCGAAACATCCCTGTTTTTGGGCGTCAAAATGGCACGACTCATGAAGAAATCCGATGAGGAAGGAACAGAAGAGAGATCACCAAAGATAGTGTCAATCAGCGTTAAGGTGTTATAACCACCGAGGAGCATGCTATCATGAACGCGTATGCGATCCTCAGATCCTTCTACAATTGGCTCTCTTCCATCTCCAATAGATAGCAGATAATCAGCAAATTGCTGTAGGTTTTCTGCATTGTTGGGATTGGCAGCATGTTGAACACGCATGTTGATTCCAAGACGGTGGACATGCACGTGACGCCATATGCTGGAGTGATTGAGAGCTTGTGAAACGATTTGTGGTCGTGTCGCATTGGGGATTACAGGAAGAACCTATTCATTGTACAACCAACATTGTATGTAGAGTTAGCATAAAGCATAAGTGATAAGCCTGTGAAATGGGATTTGGGAAGCATTACCTGTCGGAAGTCACCTCCAAAGACTACTACTTTTCCACCGAATGGGATACGCTCGAGGGTTGAATGAAAAGATAGGGGACCACATTTCTACGCACTGCAAAAAGTTGTGAATGTCGCTTGTTCTTCATAAAACCTTACCCATATATACATTCGGACCTCGACAATCCACTGCTGGTAACCATTTGTATCTCCGACCTCTGATTGGCAAGAAATCGCTGAAATAAAAACGTCTCCTTTTCACTGAATTGACCATATCGGCATACGATGTAAAAAACGTACTCCGATGTTCCTCCAAATTTGGTCACATATGGACGCCGCAATACGAAATCTGGGAAAAAAACCCGAACTTAATCGAATCAAATGCGCCCATGTTATGAGGGAAAAACTACCCAAATTGGGTGGAT
>NW_026695532.1:0-7500 GCF_029851405.1 Lichtheimia ornata | reverse complement strand
CCAACCTAGCAACCCGCTTCTTATCATTTAATCCCCCAATCATATACCCAACTTCCTCACTTTGAATACATACAAATCCCATCAAGTGCATAACTCATCATATACACTAGCCATGATACATGATACATTAAAGCATATACATTGATTGACATCATCTGATTTTTGTATATCACAGATTTTGGGGTGAACAACGACCTATCGAAGGCAATGATGAAATTGGACATCAGCATATGCAGTCTTGATAACCTTATTAAACCTATCATTCTAATACTCTGGAGGTATATTTTTGCGAATGGACTTTGATGACAATGCATTCATTTTACCCGTGCCGTTATGATTGAAGAAAGCTTAATTGCTAAAACACCTTTTACCCACGACTGATTGAGATAAAAGACATGAGTGATCCTGAAAACTGGAAAGTGGCACGTTGTTCAAGATATTTACTTCATTTGGAGAATAGACAAATCAAGGAGAAACGGCAAAGGCAACTGACATTTAGTCTTGGCATATCAGACTCAGCCTTATTGTGATGGTATAAATAGGTCTTACACCCACACCAACAATAACACGCTCTTTCCTTCTTCACGCGTAACGCCTGATAATGTATCCATATCAGCAACCACCTTCGTCTTATCCTCCTCCACCACCAGGTGGCAGTAACCCATCGTATCCTCCTGCATATCCACCACAAGATACATATCCACCATCAAGCAATTCACCTTATCCACCAAGCCAATATCAGCAATCGCCTGGTCCTGGTGGATTTAATCCTGCCTACACTCATCAGCCTGCTCCACCATCGCCATATGGTGCACCATCACAACCACCAGCACCCTATGGCGCACCACCACAACCACCTGCACCTTATGGTTCACCATCACAACCACCCGCACCTTATGGTGCACCACCACCACCACCTTCACCTTATGGTACGCAACAGCAATCACCCTATGGTGCACCACCACCACCTCCTCCATCTTATCCACCAAGTGATGCCAGCCCATATTCTCAACCTCCACCACCACCTCCTGCAAGTGGTAGCCCTTATCCTCCTGTAAGCAGCCCTTATAGTCAACCTCCTCCTCCTACAAGCAGCCCATACAGTCAGCCACCACCACCTCAACAACGTGATGCTTATTCACCTTATGGCCAACAACAGCAACAGCAACAACCATCCTATGGTCAACCTCAACAACCACCTTATGGTGGCTATGGCCAACAACAATTGACCTTGCTTGTAAACTCTGCATCGAATCTGGTGGATGTCGAAAAGTTTGGCAAAAACGACCCTTATCTTCAATTCACAGTCAACTACCAAGACCCCAACACCTTCCAAAAGACAGCTACGCAAAAGAATGCGGGTAAAAATTGCTCGTGGAATCAATCCTTTACATTGCCCATGGGTGGTCAAGAGCTCTATATTGAAGTAATGGATGCCGAACGTGCTGGATTTGATGAAGTCATTGGATTTGCAGCTATCCCTCTCAATCAAGTGGGTCCTCAGGGTCTTAATGCTGTGTTCCCTATTTACACTGTCAGCAACAAACCAGCTGGCGAGGTGCATCTGACTTTTGGCAATGGTGCTATGCAGCCCGTAACACAAGGCCATTCTTATGTCAATGAAGGCCATCAAAAGCGTGTCAAGGGTTTACGCAACAAGGCCGTTGCCTCTGATGCAGCTGTGGGTGGTGCTATTGCTCTCGGTGTTGGTTTACTCGCTAAGCATGCATACGATGAACATAAAGGTCATCATGGTGGACGTGAAGAAGAATATCGCTACGGCTACTAAAATAGGGTATACGTATGTGTGTGTGTGTGTGTGTGTGTGTGAATAAAAGATGCTTTTTTCTTTACTTGTATTAGGCTATATACGTGTATGCATTTGTGTGTGTGTAAAACTTTTTTTATTTGAGAATGTCGAAATCATGCAATTCAATGGCAGTTGTTTGTCGATTGGTGGCTCGTGACCTCTGCATAACAACGACTGCTTTTGTATCATTAAACTGAAGCTTCCACACCGTTCTTGCTGGTTTCGTAAATGTGCGTACAAGTGTGCCTGTTTCCAAGTCCCAAAGTTTAACACGTCCATCGCTACCACCACTTAGGATACGCCTGTCGTCGAATTGTAAGCATGTTACTGAATTATCATGGGCTGATATCCGATGTCGACATTCGTAGCGGTCAAGATCCCATACTCGTAAACATCCATCTGATCCACCGCTGACAAGTAAAGAGGGGTCGGATGGTAGTAATTGTAAATGACCCACAAGTGATGTATGACCTTGAAGTGTGGCGAGACAATGACCCGATGAAGCTGACCATACACGAATTGTTGAATCAAGAGAGCCCGTCATGACACGAGTGCCATCAAAAACGACCGCATAGATTTGTGAATGGTGGCCTGTAAACGTTTGCAAACATTCGCCCGTATCCATGTCCCATAATCGTGCTGTGTGATCATATGAACCCGATGCAACGCGGTTGTCATGGATATCAATGCAACGCACACTCGCTTGATGTCCGACACATAAATGCTTTAGAGTTCCTCGTTGCACATCCCAAATTCGCAAGGTAGCATCCCGTGAGCCGGTCACAGCAACTTGTGCATCACGCATTTTCAAGCATCGAATCGTGGATGAATGCCCTCTTAGCACATGACGCAATGTACCGCTATTCAATTCCCATACTCGTAATTCGCTATGGATGGAAGGGGTCAATCATCATGGACAACAAGGCTACATACGTATGTTTCTACTTACCGATCGCATCCTCCAGACACAAGAATGGTCTCCTGTTCGCTGACCTTGACAAATTGAAGGGCCCATACACCACCCTCGTGACCCGTTAATGTGCGCACATGGTTGCCTGAGATGCTATCAAACACCTCTATTCGGTGATTGTCACACCCGACAACAATGAAAGGATCTTGTACTTGAAGACTGGTCACCAAGGAAGATTGAATGTTGTTTGGACATGCTGTTAATTTGCCTCCTCCCTTGTTCCATGCACCATCAATGGTATACAATCGTTTATAGTAATGCCGAAAAGAGCGTATCGATAATGCTGTGGTTGCCTTGGAGATCGGAAGTTGTGGTAACGTTGAATGGGGGGACATTTGGCGGCGGCGTTGTAGTTCGAGATGCCGCTGGCACATGCGTTTCCATATCGATTCATCCTTGAGTAGCATGTTCCAAAAAACAGACACTTGTGATGCCCGAGTAAGGGTATAAGGATCATTGATATACTGAAGGATATGCAACGATAATTCAATAGGCAATTGCCGTAAAAAGTCAATCTTGAGCTTGGGAGCAATAAGGGAATGTACAAAAGCAAGCAGCTGGTTGTCGCAACATAAAAGTAGCTCAGATAATAACAATTGTTGTTGCTTGTTGTTGAGCTGTGTAAAGGTATCTTTGACGGACCATATGTATTCGAGCCTTGAAGTGTCCATTCTGGACATTAGCTTTTGAGGACTACCTCCCATGGACAAGTCGACGTACGATGTGTATAGGCGTGGGTGATGTGGAGGTGATGAGCAGCGATGGTGGTCATTGTCATGGCTTGTTGTTGTACTTGTACTGCTACTGCTGCTAGGTGGAGTGGCAGGTGGCGAAAGGTCGTCTTCTGTTGCTGTGCATAGGCTCATGATGATTAATAAGGATGATAATGTAAAAGAGAGAAAGAGAAAAGAGAAACGATAGAATGAGTTGCCAAGATAAGGGATGCAAGAAAAAAAGTGTTGGGATGTTGAATGTGGTCGAAGAAAGGGGCAAGCAGGAGAAGAGAAAAAAAGGTGAACAGCGTGGTTAATGCATAGTAGTGTTTTTAATTTATTACAGCCTTGTGCTTGATGGATACAAAGAAAGCAAGAAACATGCAATCTCGGGAACCACACCTTGCCACTTATAGTCAACATCAACAACAACATGAGTTCATTGACATTTACGTCCATTGTTATACTTTTCTCTCTCTCTCTCCTTCAATGCTATATAATGTACCATTCATTTTGTGTGTCTATATAGACCCATCACCATGACGGTCTCCTCGATGCCCCTTTTTTCGATACCTCAATGCAAGGAACCAATGACATTAAGCCCGACCAACCCCCACATCCTACCTCTTTCTCTCTGTAATTTGATTTCACAAAGATCACATATTTTTTGCTCGCCTTTTCCTTGTCTCTTTATGTCCTTCCTGTCACATTTATAGACCATGTATCCATCATTTCGTTATCCCAAAGATTCGGCATTGAAGGGGAGGATGATCCATCACACTATGCATCCGCCACCTGAATCATGTCATTTTTATTATCATGGCTCGACTCTCTTTGTTGTGCGTAGGGAGATGGATACATGGAGGGATTTCTTGAAATTGCTCGTTTGTATTCCTTGCACATGTTTTGTATGCAAGCAAATGAATGCAAGGCCTCTGCATTCTTTTACATCGGGTAGTTGTCTTGTTTTGTCTATTATTCATTCACATTTTACTCTTTCAATTGTGTGCTCCAATGACTCATATACTACCATTTCAAGCCAACATATGATGTAAGTGAAAAACACAAGCATGCCATGTACTACCGAATACACACACACGCACACACGCACACACTTTCTCTCTCTGCTGACGTGGTGAGAACAAAATCATACCATGTGCGTCCCCCAATGTCGGAGTGTACAATCAATTGAGATCAAGCTGTCTTGCCAAATGCGGCGATCATCAGCTGCATTAGCATTTCATGTTTATCTAGCAGATCTAGCAGCATCGATTGACCGTCAACGGGGAAGGCAATCCCTTTTTACTTTTCATTTTTAGAACTGGTGTAACTAGGTTGTCAATTACTTACTTTTAGCATCGATGATGATGCAGTGAAATGAATGCCACCACCACCGCACGTGCTATTTTTGGATGCGATCTGTCATTTGCATGCTTGAATGAAAAGTATGGCACCCCGACCTTTTTGACACGGCTCATCGTCAGGGCGCTTATCTCCATGATATAGTGCAATCGTTGGCGACATGAAAACTCACGATAGTACAAATTGATGGGCAGCCTATTAGTTCAGCACAAAAGCGAGCCATTGATCCACAAGCTGGGAACAGCTTTGAAAGCATTTTTGACCTCGTTGCGGAATAATACATGAGCCGATGATCTCATAGAAGCACACACATGATTGCATAAGATAACTGCATATCGTACTTGCTATATCGCAAAAGATGCATTGTATAAAGCATAGCCTAATCTTCCGCCATACATGAATAGATCAACTATCCAACAAGATCTGATCAATAAAAGAAGGAGGTGTGTTCTGTTTCCAATATGGCCTTTGTTCAAGGCACAATGAATCAATGAGATCCGCTCTCTTCCTCTCTTTTTCCTTTACCACAACATTCACAAGTGGACTTGTACTATCAATTTTGCATAATAAATCTATCTATAATACAATGCATCAATTCCCATACACATGACGAGGTCCAACTCAGGAAGAAGGAAGGTCTTGTAGAAACTTAGAGATGATTGGCAACGCAATGTCTTATACACACAAGTAATCTTTTAATCCAACATCATTCACAAGAGATACATTGGGAGGTGCAACGAATTACAGCAATAGGGGGAAATACATCGATGTAGAGTGTTCCTATACTTTGTGTGTGCATGGTGCAAAGGTGAATGGATCAACGGTGAGTGGGACCTGATGGGTGATGGCGAATGGTATGAAGCATAACGTGTCAAAGTATAGAGATGGATGGTGATGATGTTCGATGTTGTACATGGTTGACAGGTCGCACAAAGGATGATGGTAGTAGCTGCCATGGAATACAGGGTGAAGTATGGTAATTGGATCACGTAGCATGATGAATGGTCGACCTGACAACGGATACATAAGGACAAGGCCCTTTTTCCACGCGTTGTATACACCCATCTCCTTCCATCCCATGCACCAAAGCGATATTCAGATCCATATCCATATCAATATCAATATCAATATCCATATCCATAACGATCCGTATGTATCAAAGCAAGTTGCTGCACGTAAACAAAGCTGCTTCCATACAATGGCAATCTGCTGTTCACGTGATAAAGGCTGCAAGGCATCTTGCTGCAAATAAAGAACGCTGCTGGAGACAATGAAGACAATGCTGATGGCAACTGCTGCAATGCACGCTGTTACGTTTGATTATGGTAGAGGAATGTACAAGAGAGTGTGTTGTAGTAGAGTGACAAGAAGGCTGCGCCATGGACTCGGCATTGAGTCCAAGACAATCGGATCAAGAGAATTGTAGGATCGACATGAGGGGTTGAAGCAGGACAATCGTTCGCAGGTGGTAGTTGTACGTACTTGAATGGGATAACAGCTGAGAATGGTGGGAGGAAGAGACAATAAGCAAGGAGAGGAAGAACTGGAAATTAAAACAGGCTGATCTGATGTTGAATGATACTTCCTTGTACAAGCGTTGCTCAATCAAATCTCATCGGATCAAGAAAGTTGAATGATGAGCATGCTGGGCTGGAGCAGGACAATCGTTCGTATGCATTGGATTGCACAACAATGGAGAATGGGAGGACTAAGGTTATTAGCTGGCATTTTGAACTATTCCTAAATAGCGTACAAGAATCATGCATCGCCTGTGCTGAATGACTCAAGTTACACAAACACGCCCTCTGCATCTTTTGCTCTGTTCTAGTCATACTACTTGACAATGAACAACGACCATCTTTCATATAGCATCACGCTTACAGCATATGTAAAATATAAAGGTGCCTGTATCTCTAAACTTTACAATGAAACGTGGGGTCTTCAATAGAACCATGTTGCTCGGCGGGGTGAAAGCGATCTTGTGTCAAACTATGAAGTCCATCGTGGCCAATCCCAGATTTCGCAATGTCGCCACCAGCCAAACTGGATCTGGGGGTCGACCTCTTCGTCGACGACGACCAAAAAATATTTTTTGGGCTAGTTACGACATTGAACGTGAAACTTTCACACAAGGTGCTGTTGACCAAGCCGAGCCCATTGCTCTAATAAAAACCCCACGTTTCATTGTAAAGTTTGGAGATACAGGCACCTTTATGTTTGTAAGCGTGATGCTATATGAGAAGTGGTCTTTGTTTAATATAAAGTAGCTAGACCCTGACAGAGCAAAAGATGCAGAGGGACGTGTTTGTGTAACTGGGTTAAAAAGTTTGGACTTCAGGGACCATGCATGACAGGTACGCAACCCTCACTTTTATGTCATACATTGGCAGCTAATAGCCACTTTTGTGCATTCCCAACTTTTGTGCATTCTATTGTAGGTGAACGATTCTCCTGCTCTAGACATTCATTTCTATGATTAAAGTAGCTTGATCCGAGCTGATTTGGTTGAGTTACGGTCGAACAAGGATTAATCAGCTGAGACATTCGCACGTATGCTGATGTATGGATTGATGTAATCTCCCTTTGACCGTAGCTCAGCCAAATCAGCTCGGATCAACCTACTTTAATCATGGAAATGAATGTCT
>NW_026695531.1:0-7509 GCF_029851405.1 Lichtheimia ornata | reverse complement strand
TGACTCAATGGCATGTCCATGGCGTGTGCATAGCCTTCTTGTCACTCTTCTACAACACACGAGTCTCTTGGCACAACACATGCTCTTATACGCTTCCCTGCCACGATCAAACGTAACAGCTTTCATTCCTGCAGTTGCCATTAGCAAGGTGTTCACTCCATTGTCTACAACAGCGTTCTTTACTTGCAGCAGCTCTCCCTGCAGCCTTTGTTATGTGAACAGCACATAGGCATTGCATACAAGCAGCTTTATTTACGCGTAGCAACTTGCTTTCAGCTATCTTTACCTGGTTGAGATGTGATAGAGCACGATGAAGCAAATGATTGACCAGCAGGCAGACGGAAAAGCGTGTATGTCAGCAAGCGATCACATGAGAATCTTCCTATCAACATGTTGAACTTGCAATGGTTATGGATTGATGGGTGGATGGATGCAATCAAGCACAATGTTAGGTGGTCCTGGAATGTCGTTTTGGTTACTTGGCACGTCATCAGCAAGAAGGATGGATTATGTTACATGGATGCCGCTGAGGATGATGGTGGTTTGGATGACATGGATGAAAGGGCTTATATCTTTGATGGAAGGCTGTTTGTCGCATGGATGTTATTGGGATACTCAAGTCAAGGCACGCACAGGAACTAGTTTGCAACCATGGATGAAGATGTTTATGGCGGCAGCATCAAGGATACAATGACCAATGATACCCACAGTATCTATATGATCCACTTGGCTGGTTCCTGGAATGGAAGGAGGATAGAAATTTGAAGGTTGGGAAGCGAGATTGGATCAGCTACATCAATGTATCCAGAGGTGTCACATTACATTCGTTAAAGCTTCCCTGTTCATATGCTGGTAGACGATAGGCAGTACAAACTCTCAGGATTGTACACGAGTTTAAATAGACGCTTGTGTTTTCAAAGATAATAAACCCATTAGCATTGTTGAATCATTTCTTATAAGCCCGATAACTATCCAGCCTATTCATCTCATTTAAAAGCAAGAAGAGATGCTAGCTAAATATAAGTGGATGATAAACAATGCGTGTTTCTAGCTACTAGTTTTCTGCCATTGTTGTTATCGTCTTCATCATCCATAATCATCTCGCCAGCATTCTCGCGATAGTCGTCGTCATCGTCTCTACATATAATAAAAGACAACATTTAGCGAATCTGGCATGGTTGCCATGAATACCATCCACATTGTATTTGTTTTAATGAGATCAGAAAATATGAGATGCTGCAAAGAGCGTCTGAGTTTTGTCGATGCACTCTTATTATGCAGCGTACCACAGCGGCCTGTCAATGAAGAATAATACAGCACAACACGTTGGATCTAATCATGACAGGTTGGGTTGTTGAGATGAGTAGTGAAATAGTGCAGGTGGTGTTCATCTTCAATAGCAACAGTTAAAGATGGCCAAAAAGCACATGACCTCGGGATTCAACGTTTTTTAAACGCCGTTTGAAAGCAATATAAAAACGAGCAGCAGACGCCGTAGCATTCTTTTTTCCTTCTTTTTCTTTAGTGCCAGGCAACCTGGATTGGATTGGCACCCACCGCTTTTTACTCTGAGTAGTAACTACTGCTGGGGCAGAGTGTATCTTGCTGGAAAACCCACCTGGTTGTATAGTGCCCCCCGCTTGCAATCACCTCGTTTGACACACGTGAAGGTGCCCTCGTGTGGAGAGGGGAGATGGATGTGCTTCAAGACAAGTTTATTATGGCGACGAAATGAGCACGTGCTGATATCAGCTATTGCCCTCGCCCGATCCAGAGTGCTAGTGTGCTAAAAAACCTGCTGTGCAACAGGAAAAAGGTGGTGGATAAAGATGTATGATGTGGGGGTTACTATGTTAAGGTATGTGGGGATCAACAAGTTTCAATCGTGGATGGGGTGTTTACAAAGGTTCTGTGGGGCTAGGCTATCCTAAATGGAGGATGTGGAGGAAAAGAGCTACATAGGAGGAGTGGAAGAAAGGAAAAGAGAGAAAACAAAAAGCAAAGAAGAGAAGGAAAATGGGTTCTACGAGGTAGCAGGTGTTTGGGATCCATGATGATCTCCTGTTGATGTATCCTTTTCGAGCCATTGGATGAGGGATTGGCCGTGTGATTGTTGTGTGTTGTCGTGTTGTTGGATGGTATTGTGTTGTATGTTGTCCATTTGTTGTAATAGCGTACAAAGTAGTGGCCATTGTTTTATCCAGTATTGGCATCTCTCCGATGATTTGGGCTTTGATGTCGGGAGTTGATTGAGTAGCCATGATATGGGATCTTTGATGTTGGATGGCACTGCCAATTGTTGGTGCACTTGTAGGCATTGGGTAAGGTGTGCTCTGGTTGTTCTGTTGTTGGTGTTGCAGTATGGGCATCCAGTGGGTTTACCTCCTGGTAACCAGCCAAGTCTCCATCTCACGCATCGGCTACGTTCCATTTTTGACATGGGTATCCACATAATAGGATCAACTCCCAAGTTTGGACGACATGCTGTAAGCAATATGGATCTTCGTCGTGATCGGTACACTGAGAGTCTTTGTGTTAGGAATTGGCGAAGAGTTTGCTTGAGTTGCTTGCGATCGGTATTCGCTGCTGGTTTTGGCAAAAGGTCTTTCCATATGGTGTTGGTACTAAGGAGACTACGCCATGAGCCCGTTCGTGTTTTACGATTCCTTATGATAGGTTGTAGGTTGTGCAGGAGGCTGTCATCAGGTAGGTTGTGAGCTCTGATTAGGAATTTAGCTTGTAGTATTGTAATACGATCCTCCATGCGTGGTAGATTTGCCAAGTGGCACATGACTTGTGTACTTGCAGATGCACTACCGCCATAGATCATGCGGAGGCAATTGGATTGGGCTTGTTCAAGTACTGTAGATAGCTTCCTTGGTATTGTGTGTATGGCAAGACCATATTCCATCTTTGGTCTGATGAATTGGCGGTATAGTCGACATGCTAAGAGCCGGCTAAATCCACTAGGGCGTAAACCAATTGCATGTAGAATACGCATGGAGCTCAAGGCTGCTTGTGTGCGTGTATGTATCAGTAGAGATGTGTCAATGGTGCCATTTTTCTTAAAGGGGACACCAAGGTATGAGAAGGTTTCATCACGTGGAATAGGTGTGCCATATAGTTGAAGCTCAGCTTGATCCGGTGGTGGCTCTGTTTCTGATAGTACAACACACTTTGATGGGTTCCATCGATAGCCGAGAGTGGTGCTGTGTTGTTCACAGGTGGCTAATAGTTTCGGAATCGATTCCCATGTACCAAGGATGACAACATCATCGGCATATAGTAAGCTGTTGATTTTTTGGCCGTCAATCGAGACATGGGCAGGAGGGTCAGCTGATGGATTTCCATTGTCTGCTACTCGTAATAGTGTGGGGAGGGAATTGATGTAGTGTGAATATAAAAGAGGGGAAAGCACAGATCCTTGTAGCACACCAGTACTTGGTTGGAAACGATGCGATGTGTGGTTGCTGATCAACACTTCTATAAAGACATCATCAAACATGTTTTTGAGTAGTGCTAAGAATGTTGGTGGAATAAAAGATGAAAGAGCTTGCCAGATTATTCTTCTGTCTACCGTATCGTAGGCGGATTTTATGTCAAGAAAGACAAGTACAGGTGGTGAGCCATTTTGCTTGCGGTGTAGGAGATTGATTTCATGGAGGCATCGGGCTTGGTCAAGTGCACTTCGTTGTGTGCGGAATCCTCCTTGGACGATGTCTAGTGGTGGGCCCATAGTAGTGAGATCTGGGAGTAGGCATCTTTCCAATAATTTCCTGAATACTGATGTTAGGCTTATTGGGCGGAAGTTTGCTGGGTCATCGGGAGATCCTTTCTTGTGTATTGGTACGACTTGAGCGATTCGCCAATAGCTAGGGACTTGTGCATTTCGCCAGCATAAAGTAAAGAGCGCCAATAGGATTGGTGTGAGTGAGTGTGTGATGGGCTTGAGCATTTCACTCTTAATATGATCCACTCCTGGGGCTTTGTTGGTGGGCAGTATTTTGATAGCTCGTTCGATCTGGTCTTGGGTGAAAGGGCTATCATCAAAGCTATTGGGGCTATCATTGTGGTTAATGGAAACATGGGTTAGTGGTAGCACGTGTTCTAAATCTGGGGTATGTGTATGCATATGCATGCCACTATAGACCGATTGTAGATGGTTGGCCATTCGCTTTGCTGCTGCTTCTGGGCCTGCAGGATCAGCAAAAGTAGGAGAAAGTGTGCGATTACGTTTAATTTTGCTGATAATGGCTAAGGCTTTGGTGAATTCACCATTGGCCACGTTGTTGCAGAATTGTTGCCAAGTATGTCTTCGTCGTGTGTTGACTGTGAGTCGCACTTTTGCTCTTGCTTCTTGATGTTTGATCCACCAAGTGACCTTGTTCATGCCTTTGGCCTTGCGCCATTTGCGGTAGCAGTGTTCACGGTGTGCCATTGCTTTATGAATTTCCTCTGTCCAAAACCATTTTGTTCGAGACTTGGGGGTGCTAGATGGCTTGGCACCAATAGTTGTATCGAGAGCATCGTATATTGCTTGGTTGAGGGATGTTGCTAGGCTTTCTATTGATGGGTTAGTTTGGCTATCGGAGATGGCATTAGTAAGTATATGCGTTAGCTCTCGCGTGTTGTTTTCAAATTGGTCAATGTATTGTTGTCGAGGTTGTGATTCAGATAAGCGGTGTAGGTGCCCTTGTCGACGTGGGGTTGGGGTTGTGAGTGGTGGTGGATTAGATGGCATGTCGAATTGGAGGTGCGTGATTTTGTGATTCGAGTCAAGTGATAATTGATCTTGTATTACCATTGCTGGGTTAAGGAGTCGGTGAGTGCTAAGGAAAAGGTCGATGATGCTAGTGCCATTGTGACAAATGAACGTAGGTTGGCCTTTTGCTAGGTCAGCGTTCCAGATGTAGAGGCCATGTGAGTCAAGCCATGATCGGAAGCGATAGCCTCTCACTGTTGTAGCATTATCGCCTACTATAGGCCCTAGCCGTGCATTGAAATCTCCGCATATGATTGTGTTTGTGGTGTTAGTATAGGTGAGGGGAAGTGAGTTGAGGATGTCTATAGCTTGGTCATCAGGGAGGGAGGGAGGTAGGTATACGCAGTGTATGAGATAGTCACCAAGGGTACAGGAGATAGTGTAGGATTGGTATTGGGTATTTGGGATGGTGATTCTGGTAACGGGATATGGGTTGGTAGGGTTGACAAGTAGGGCAAGTCCCATTTGACCCCTGATTTTGCTGCCGTTAATGGGGATTGCATGTGTGTGATATTGGGTCCAGTGTGTAGGGTATTGGTGTGGAGGTAGTAGCCATGTTTCTGTTATGAAGGTAAGGTTAGTGGTTTCTATATGGGTTAGTATGTAATCAATTGTGATTCTTGGAAGGCCAGTGGCATTCCAAAGAGCGATATTGACAGTTGGTGTGCCTTCATAAACGAGGCGACCCCTCATGTATATCGGAGTCGTTGTTTTCTGTGGGTTCATTTTCAGTCATTGCCGTATCGGTGTCATTGGGATTGGGGGTAGCTGGTGTTGTTGGTTGTTGGGTATCGTGTTGGTTGGTGTGGGCGGGTTGTTGGAAGTTTGCTGCAGCTTGGGATTGTTGGGAGGCTGTAGGTGGTGGGGTGTCTTTTTTGCCAAGGATCTCGTTGAGTTTGTCTTCAGTGATGAGCTCTTGGCGATAAAAGCTTCGGGCAACTGCATAGCGTACTGGTATGCGGATGATGGTGAGTGCTTTTCGGAGGCGTTGCTTATAGAGATTGGTGGCAATGGTTTGGCGTTGGGCGTTATCAAGGTCCTTGTATTTAGGATCTCGAAGGCGTGTTGGGTCATCAGGGCTGAATTTGTCCATTGGGTAGATGCCTTGTTCAGCCATAAGCTGTTTAAGCTCTGCTACATAATCATTGTGTGTTAGGACTGCTAATACCTGATAATCAGGATAGTGGATGTCGAGGACACGGCCATTATCAATGCCGAGTTTTCTAAAACGGGCTCTCACGGCGTTGGTGCGTATGCGAGATTGGGAGTAGAAGTAAGTGTATTGAAATCCATGGGTTGATGATAGGGGTTGAAAGGCCCTAGCTGCAGCTTGTTTACGGCGTTGGATTGTTGCTTCGGTAGGTTGATGTCGACGTCGTAGCTGGTTGACTCGGTCTGGTTGGTGCCATGGGTTGGTGGATTTAGTGGTATGTTGGCTATTGGTAGGTTGGCTAGGTTGGCTGTATGTGGGAGCATGGATCGATGCTGATGTTCCTGGTGATTGTGAGTGTTCGAGTTGTGCACGGAGGCGGTTGTTATCTCGTTCTAATTCTGTCACACGGGAGTTAGCCTTATTTAGGTCAATGGTTACCTGTGTCAAGCGATCGGTGATGGTTTTGAGTTCACGGAGTAAGTTGTCCTGTTGTTGCACTTGGGAGCGGAGTGAATTTAATTCTGTCATAATGCTGCTGACAGTGGCTGGTAGATCTTCCTGTTGGTTGGGCAACAATGGTGGCCGTGAATTCAAATGCTGAGCCTCTGCTTGTTCTGCTGCTTCCATTTCATCAGCCCAATTGCCGGAAGGTGAGTCGAAAAGGTATTCTTCAGTGTCGATAGTGGTGTTCTCTTCAGGAGCTGGTTGAGTTGCAGGGGCAGATGCGGGGTTGTTCTCCAAGGATGGCGCTGTGTCGGTTTGGTTGGAGTGGTTTTTGATTGCTTCAAGTACTTTGTCATGATTTGGTTGCTTTTGGCATTTACGACATGCGAAACGAGGATGGCGGTATGTATCACGGGAATATCCGTTGTGTGAGAGAGTAGCTTTGTTGTTGCATTCGGGGCATAAGAGCTCGGTGCGGAGTCTGTCGAAGTTGGTTATGAGATGATGTTTCTCATTGTCGTTGAGACGAGTGAGCTTTCTGGTAACTGGGCCCATGATCTCGCGATAAACGCGGTGGCTAGGTCGAGTGATTTGGTGTTTGGTTGTTTGTGTTGTTAAGCGAGTGATTATATGAGGTTGTAATCCACACTATGCAGGTGTGGAGTATCGGGAAGAGATGAGATGGATGTGCGGCGACCTTCACGTTGGTCATCTCCGTAAGTACTTGGGTCTTTTGGCTCAAGGAAACTAACAGCCGCACGCTAGCTAGCTTGTCTTTCTTCATTATCAATAAAAGAGCTTGTTTTATAATAACTTTGTCTACTTTGTCTTTGTTCATCAAATAAAAAGAGTGTTCTTTAATAACTTGTATAATAACTTCTTATGTGTATAAGTCGCGGGTTGGTAAAAGTGTCTATGAAGCTCGTCGTGTTGGACGATTGGGAGCTTGATCGAGAGCTAATGGACAGTGGTTGATCAGTGGAACGCCTTTGAAATGGGCTGCCGTGTTGGTGCTCCTCGAAGGTGGATCCTGAAAAGAGGTGTAAGCCAAAGGAGATAATAGCTTTTCAAGATCTAGACGTTCAACTTAGCAATAAAAGAGTGTAATGTTGAGACATACTAGCTGTGTTGCCATGGCAATAGAGTCGCG
>NW_026695530.1:0-7627 GCF_029851405.1 Lichtheimia ornata | reverse complement strand
GCAAAGTGGATATGCGCTATCGTTGGCATCGTTGCGGATTACATTTACACAACCCTCCCTAAACCTTGAAATCCCACAACTATAAAAATGGTGGCGCTGAGGAGCATTGTACATTACCAATATCACTCAATCATGATGAACTTGAAGCTTTCCCTTTTTATTACCCTTGCTCTCTTTGCACTTACGGTGATGTCCCAGCAGCAAGATCCCAAGGCAGTCCAACCAGACGGCGCAAGCCCCGCAGCCCCAGATCCAAACGCTCCAGCCGCTCCTGCTGCTCCTGCTGCTCCCAACGCTAAGCCTACCCCTGAAGAATGCATACAGAGATGCCAATCACAAATCCGGAACAACCTTTTTGGCTGCTTGACAAAGTGTCGATTTGGTTAGTTATCAGCGCTTCTGTGGACAACCGGTGTATGAGTAGTGAAGACTATTGTTCCTTACTGTATTAGTCTATTTTGACAATAAATCATTGGTTTCATATCATCTATTTGTATAAAAAAGATATAGGTGGCAACCAGCCCGAGTGCTATGTGATTGTCCACACTTGAAGTGTAACATGAGGTAGCTTGCCATCATACATAATGGGAAGCATAAAATGGTTTATGATGGTGTTGTTTATTGGGCAAATGCAATAGAGACGTTTGGCAGCATAATCATCATGCAACGTATTAACAACTTTTCCGAGATGACATTGCGTCGTCAAGCATGTGGTTTATTATTATGATTACACTAGCTTTGATGCTAGAGAAAAGACCAAAGTCATATTGGTGTCCCATAACTAATCACATCATAGTCTAGTTTGCTTGTGGCCGAGTGCCTTCATTCCCTATTCGAAATAGCAGGAAACATCATCATTCATTAGCTTGATGCGTGTCTTGTATAACCAGCAGGTACAAACTCCCCCGACTTTTCCTTTCAGCTTGTCTTTTCCGCTTTTACAACTTTGCTGCACTCAGACGCTCACCCGCAAGTCGAATGACCGTTGTCGAGAGCATTAGGTGGTGCGAATTACTAGGGGACCCCATTGTCACGGTGCAACATGGTAATGACGGCAACCGAATTGCCACGGCAACCGAGACTCTACAGCAAACAGCACAGCAATTCGTCAAGGTGCTCAATGAGCGTGCCAGGCTTTTATCCAACAGTGCACAATTTGATACAGCGTTACGTGACGCAGCAGCCATAAGAGCATTATTACCAAGATCAGGGCTTGGATACGTGTGTGGGGGAGACGTGCACTGTCACCAAGGACGTTATGCAGCAGCGATTTCCATATATGATCAAGGGCTTGTTGAAGTACCTGAATCAGATCCATATTATCAGCAACTTCAGCAACATCGCATCGCAGCAGCAACCAACAACAAAAAACGCGTCGACTTCATCAGCCAATTGCCTTTGGATACCGTCATCACCAACATTATACCTAGGATGGAGCGGCCAGTATACTTGGACTCGAATGTGTTGTATGAGCCTCTTTATGTATCACGTACATGGCAGGAGCGTATCTTACAGCAATCCAAAGACTTGAAGTTTCGATTTCGCAACCACGTCGACACATTCCAAAAGGGTCATGCACAGCTTGTCCGATTTGCACCCTATGTTCAGACCTTGAATGTTTGTTTGTTGAAAAACGTTCATGTGGGTGATCTCTTTTCTCGAGCGCACTTTTCCAATCTAAAAGAACTCGATATAACGTGTAAGTGTTGAGGGATAGCATGTCACGGGGAATGATAATAATTGTGACCGATTCTTTGTTTATTAGGTGCTCATGGTACAACGCCTCGTCTTCCCTTGATCCATGGGTTACAAATGATTGCTGATTCACTTACCCACTTGGCCATCTCTCAATGTCCTGGTCTTGCATTGCGTGATATCCTGGAGACATGTCCCAATCTTGTATTTCTGAAAACGAGAGATGTGGATGCATTTATGCCTTTATCATCAAGTTATCCCAAGATCAAACACCTTGAGCTCCACGAAGAACTAGATCGAATCCACACGCATGAACACATGGTCGATGTCCTAAGTCGATTTCCTTCCTTACGTATGCTGAAAATCACGCCAATGCCTGCCACCACTATTTTGCCTATCCTACGCAAGCATTGTCCTTATCTAGAGGCTATTTCTTTGGAGTGCAGGAGCCCGGATTTTGACGTAACTACAGCAAATGATCATCCAAATCGGAGAGGAATCACATCAGCGTATTTGGGCGGTGACGACTTTTATTATCAAGATCACCTGATCGAGTTCTTATACGAGCAGAGAAATTCATTGGAGATCTTCGATTTTCGTGGTACGCTTGAAGTCAACAATGCTCTTTGGGAAATATCAAATGATGGACGAGTTAAACCTCCGAGTACACCTTTACGGCTTGCGAATGACCTGTCATCGCCATTATCATTCACACAATTGGTCGACCTTCGGTTTACGAATACCCATCCATCTTCAGGTGTGCCTATGATACTATGGATTGTATTGAACGCACCCAACCTCAGCGCCATCCATCTCCCTCATTCCCATTTTCAGCCTGCTGTCGTACAAGCCATGATCAAATTGAAGCATCTTCATAAGGTACAAATCGAACATCAGAACGACATCGACGACATCGAAGACACAGATGACGATGTCATCAACGCGATGTATGAATACAGTATCATCGACGAAGTAGACGACAATATCGATGACGACGACGACGACGACGACGACGATGGCATCCACCAATTCTTTGCGCATCATGTTGCTTTGGGAGATCGCTCAACACTTGAACATGTGGTTGTGCGCATGTACTCTTTGGATGCACATCAACAAACATGGTTGCCTTTGTTATCACGATTGACATGCCTCAAGATCCTCGAATTATGTGGTGGAAGCAGGCACAATTGCACCGTTGCCGATAATTGCATACCCATCTTGAAAAGGATACACCTAGGCTGTCCCGCTCATGGGAAAGCGCCGAGTTGGCTAGGGAACCCATAAGCCTTTGCATCACCATCATCATCATCATACGAGTCTTAGATATTATTTTTATCCAAACATGACCTTATTTCATTTGTCAAAAGTCCATATTGAATACCATACTTTGTGTATACATAAATTCAACGTTTTATTAAAGAAGTACCCTTCTTGGATTATGTACAATATGAATTCGATTGCCAAAGTCAACTGTCATTGTATCTTTTGGTTTACTACGTATAATGGTGGCATCATTTACTTGCATAATTGGGATGGTTGGCAGTCAAGGGGTTTAAATGACAAGGTACACGCATAAAGGGGTCATCGCACAAGCTATGATTTTTCAAGGTTTCTATGCTACCAACTTGAGTTGAACGAGCTGACAACATGCTGAATTACAACGACAAGCCATATTTTGTTTCGGCTTAATACCTTTGCTTTGTTCAACACACACAACAACGAATGACCAAGGAAGGCATTAGCTGGTCCCAATTACTGAAGGACACCATTGTCACAGCTCAACATGGTAATGACGGCAACCGAATTGCCACGGCAACCGAGACTCTACAGCAAACAGCACAGCAATTCGTCAAGGTGCTCAATGAGCGTGCCAGGCTTTTATCCAACAGTGCACAATTTGATACAGCGTTACGTGATGCAGCAGCAATAAGAACCATATTACCAGGATCAGGGCTTGGATATTTGTGTATGGGAGACGTGTATTGTCAACAAGGGCATCATGCAGCAGCGATTTCCATGTACGACCAAGGGCTTGAAGCAGCACCCGAATCAAATCAATTTTATCATCAGCTTCAGCAACATCGAACGACTGCAGCAACCAACAACAACAAACGCGTCGATTTTATCAGCCGGTTGCCATTGGATATTGTGATCACCAACATTGTACCAAGGATGGAGTCAAGGTTATTTTCGCATGAGTTGTATGGGCCTCTTTATGTATCACGTACATGGCGGAAACGTTTCTTGCAGCAACCTCACGGCTTGGATTATCATTTTGGCTACGAGAATGACACCTTCAAGACGGGCCATGATCAACTTGTCCGATTTGCACCTATGTTCAGAGCTTATCGGGAAGCACGGTGGGAGATGCACGTTTGGATGATCTCTTTTCTCGTGGACACTTTGCCAACCTTAAACAACTTGAGCTACGCTGTAAGTATGGGACTCGTATATACGACACGAATGAAATCACTGATTTTGGCATGTATTCATATAGGTGCCTTTACCAGCCTTCGTGGTCCATTTATAAACGGCTTGCAATTGATTGCTGGTTCACTGACGCACTTGACCATTTCCGTGTATCCAGATGGTGTTGATTTACGTGGTATTTTGGAATCATGTCCAAACCTTACGTCTTTGGCAGTGGAGGAAATGGACACTGTCATACCTTCTTTACCATCATCATCATGTTATCCCAAGGTGGCTCATCTTGCACTTCACGTCGTATCAGACCCACCTCCCGCCCACAATGAGATGATAAACCTCCTCAGCCAGTTCCCTTCTTTGTTATCATTCGAGATCACGCCAATGCCTCCATCCAGTGTCTTGAGAATTCTACACGAGCATTGCCCTTATCTACAGGCTCTTTATTACGGTGACAGGAAGCTGGACTCCAACAAGTTCAATGTTCATCCAAATCGGAAGGAGATCAGATTGGCTCATATAGGTGGTGGCGATAACATGTGTCATCAAGACGACCTGATCCAGTTCTTGTATTTGCATCAAAATTCACTCGAAAGGATTGTATTCGATGCCGAGATTGATGTTGTGAATCGTGTTTGGAGGTTACACAACGACCAAGTAGTACCGTTGGGAGATGAAGATCCACCTTTGCTTTCTGAATATGACCCCACACAATCAAAAGCTTCGTTCTCGCAGCTGGTGGACATTGAGGTTTCGGATCCAGATCCAGCTAGAAGCGAGGCCCTTCTCACGTGGTTGATATTGAACACGCCCAATCTTAAAGCTATGAGGCTCTCCCATTCCCACCTTGAAGAATCTCGTTTAGCAAATGTGATGACTAGGTCGGAGCGCCTTACCAAGTTGAGGGTGGATGGAGAGTGGATAAATTATGACTTTGGTGGCATCACTGGATTCTTGGAGTTTCATATTGCAAAGGGGAACCAGTCAACGCTCGAAGAATTGATCCTATACATGAATACAGAGATGAATGATGGAGTAAGGTTGCTATCTTTGATTTCCAGACTGAAATGCCTCAAGAGCCTGGAAATAGTCTCTGTTCATGTGCCCGAGTATTGGAAACCAGCGTTCAAAGCCATAGGCCAAGGGTGTCTTGCGCTCGAAAACTTGACTCTCGGTTGCATTGGTGCCATGTATGATGGAGGTCTCATAAAGCCTCTGCATAAACTTCCAAATCTCAAATGTCTCAGCATTGGAGGAAGACCATTACCCAGCGAAGACCTTCTCGCCTTGATTGAATTTCCCAAGTTAGAACGCCTCTATCTCCACTGTCATGTACCCGATGTTATTATGAAGATGTTGCGTAATCATATACCAAGAGTCATTATTCCATAAATTAGAAGATGTATGATAATGCCTTGCTTTGTGACCACCTATAACCACGTATATGATTGCTTTATTGCATATCATTACCCCCATGCTTTCTCAACTTTCCAAAGTTATCAATAAAAGGTATGTAGCCATTCTCATCATCCAATTCTTGAAAATGAGGGATGTTTGCTTCATAAACTTGTATTCTGAACAGCGAGGGGCTAAACGGATGTGCGCATAGAGGAGAAACAGAACAATGAATCCCATAAGTGACAATCACCCAAAAACACACGTGACACATCGTCATTGTATACTCTTAATCCATGTAACACGTAACCAGTAGTCTCCTCATTGTGAAGCTTTACCATCACTTGATCCATCCAAGACCATAATCCTCCCAATCCCATCCACGCCTTGTAAATTCATGGTATTGCCAATATCCAACCCTTACTGCTCAAGAGCCCAGCAAGCAATAGTGTATGTCACGAAGCCGATGTATTACTGAATTTGAACGTTGTCACGATACAAAGGGGTTACCAAGTCTATCTACTCGTATGTGGATCATCCATGGTGGTCATGGTCTTGTTGTTGCACGTGGTGGTGGAATAGCGTCCATGGTCCATGGGATGCTGCCGATAAAAGAAAACGTGTATGTGTTGGCAAGAGAGCGTCCTTTCAACCAGCAGATCCAATCATTCAATCCATCATCCTCAGCATCATCCACTTGATTTTGCCATAGTTGATCCAAAGCTGCAGCCATATCAAAGCACCATTCAGAAGTTGAAGTCCGTCACCTGCTCTGGGATCTACTCACCCTCATGGTGGTTGACATATAACGTGATGGCTCCGTGCTGATGATACGCTCCTGAAAAAAGTGATTGCTCCTCCAGTTGTCCGTGTCATTGCATATCACCCAAAAGACCATACGAAACTGGTTTCATCGAATACGATTTGCCAATTGCCACATGAATGACCCATCGCCATCCATCATCTCCCTAATCGATGATGATCATGTCAGATAAGATCCATTTGCCACTATCCAAATCCATTCCACTCTTTACCTTGGTATGTAGATGCATTTGAATATGAGTACATGTGCGTGTTGTTATGCCAAGTAACCAAAAGGATGTCTCCAAGTTGTCGCACATGATGATCAATGCAAGGCGTTGCTGTCGATAAGGGTGATACGCTGGATCCAGTCGCCAAGGTATGCTGCAACACAATGCGTGAAGAAGAGTAGCTCGTATAATGCAATATGATCGTATCCACCAGCAAGCTTGTCAAAGGTCGTAATCTGGAAGAAGCGATGCCGTGTATGTTGAGTAATTCTGTCAAGAGTTTAACAGAGGGTGGAATGTACTGTGTTGTCTGCTGAAGAGAGGATGTCGATTGTATCGAACAAGTGGTTGTTGTTGTAAGATCATTGAATGAGAGACGTTGTTGGTGTTGAGAAGAAGCTTGAACAAGTCCCCCATACCACGCCGCCAGCTGTTTTACCTTCAATTATGGCCACCAGGTTACACGGACACATTCCCCATCATCCCAAAGCATGCATATTGTAGCGTATGCGATAGATACCATGGATTGATATAAATTCATCTCATATTGTACCTCTCAGACGGCGTTGTATGATATTGTGGGAGACCTTGGTGATGCGTTTGATCATCGATCTAACCACGCTTGAAAAGGGTTTAGGGCGCCTAATAAGTCATGCGTTAAGCCCGCTCCTTGAATGTTCATGCAAAACAAAGCTGTATAGACACCGCTTTTCCTGCAACATGAGCACCTTGTAGCGCTTTTCAATAGAATAGAATTCACGATGATGGTTTCGTATGAATAAGAACGCCAACAATGTGTATTGGATGGCACGCTTATTTGACATCGTCCATTGCGTAAATGATCCCCTTGATCAATCTTTGAGTCCCTCCATAATAAAGTTTCAGTCTGCAGCGGTTGACCTTCAAAACACCAGTAAAGGAGACACTTGTTGATCAAGGAGTGCAGCTTGCATACGAAGCGGAGTAAACTTGTTTGCAGCTTTACTGCATAGCACGGATGACAGCATTAGCAAAAATTTTGATATATGCTTTTCCCTTTTCGATGATGACATTTTGACAACATACAAAGGGTCACAAGTCGG
>NW_026695529.1:0-7856 GCF_029851405.1 Lichtheimia ornata | reverse complement strand
TTTGTTGGGGGATTGCGTAGGTAGTCTAGCATTTGGTCGTATGATACATGCTTGTTGCAGATCTGAATGAACATTATCGAGTTTTCTGATTATATCAAGAAGCTTTTCATCATCAAATGACCCTTGATCAAATGTGCGTTTCACCTTGTTGATTAATGACTTGAATGCATCGCGAGGATTGGGCATGGAAGCATTATCATTGGTATTAGCGGCATCGGTGGATGAGGATGAGGTTGGGTCTTGGTAGGTGGATGATGGCGTTGTATTGTTGGAAACAGGTTCTTGGGATGTCGAAGCAGAAGGAGAAGATGGATTAAGGTTTATGGTGACTCTGTGTGGGCGATGGTCACCATTGACACTGTAAGTGGGATCCCAACGTGCAAGGAGGAACATATGCTTGCAAGCCTTGTAATCGAAATTGTATGCTGGGCATGAGCATGACATCACTTCCTTTGTGTCTCTAGCTGTGTCAAATTCCACTGTCACCTATATAAGGGTTTATATGAATGAAAAAGATGTTGAATAAGTGCGAGGGAAGGGTATCAATTACCATATAGTGGACACCATCAAGTTGAAAGCTTTTGACGAAAAAAACATTTCCATCCTCAGTACTTGGTGAAACCATGCAACTAAGCTGCATTTCAGAGATTTGGTCTGCCAAGTCATTTGCTTCTTTGTTTTTCAGCAGCATATGACGTTGATGGTTAGTCAAGGCGCCATTGCGTGCTGCACGTTGCTTGATGATGGTGACCATATCGAGTTCGACATCCTCCACAAGAGTATAGATAAGGAAATCTACACGGCGTGGGTACTTGCGTTGCAAATACACTGTCTTCAGCTGATTGTGCCACGACTCAACGTAATTGTTGGTCAACATGTTGGTGTATACTGCTGGATGGTAGCACCTAGCCCATCTTGGATACTTGTCTTCAGCCATCCATTGATTCTCGAAATAAGTAACAAACGCAGATTGGTGAATGGTCCATGTTTTCTTGAAGGCATCCCATTTTTTGAAAAACTCGTCCTTGCTTTGTTCCCACATCAACGCCTTAATCTCCTCACGAATCTTTTGCATCTCAAGGTACTTGCGCGCCATCTTGTTTTTGGCAGTCCCCCATTCCACTGCTTTATCAACCAGCTGATTCATCCACGCACGTTGTACATGCCATGTGCAGTATTGGATGCGACATTCATCACCCCAAACAGCGCGAATGGCCTTGACTTCACCGAGATCACAGTCGATAATGATAATTTTGGGTGTTGCATTCATATCAGAAATCGGTTGTAGCCATTTCGTCACAGGATCAGCAGATCGATCATTGGTGAATAAATATGCAACCGGGATGCCACGATCAGCCAGCTGATGACGCACAATAATCGTGTATAGCAATGCATTCGAATCGGGACCCATATGATGCGTAGCATCCATCGACCAATTGTTGCTCTGGATCAATTCATCCTTTTGCCATGTCGAACAAAGGCCAAACGCATAACAAGAGTCTTCCCCACTAGCGATCCTCCATACAGTGTACTCACGCGACTCCAAGTGATCCAACCAGCGAGCAACCGAGACATCGTCATCCTTATCCTTTTGCGTGCGTTCATTTTGCCATGTGCGGTATATATAGCTGATTGCCTCAGTACGTACTTGAGCATCAACATGTTGCATTGGCATTGTCATCCAGTCCTTGTTGAGTTGCATGCGAATCTGACGGCGAGTGACACCATGACCATTTCGTAGCATATGCATGATATTATCATGCATATTTTTCGTAGTCATAATATGCTCAATATCTTCAGCATCACCGCGAGTGTGAGTGTCGTGATCCGTGATCTTCTTCACATAAGCGATATTTGGTGTCTCTTCATAGAAACGAACAGCAAGGCGAGCTTTGCAAAGATTCTTCTTTGATGGGCGAACGATATTGCGCCTGTCAATTGTGTTGTCATCAGGCTTGTAAGGTCGTATACGTTGTTTCTGTGCACGGTGACACTCGTAATAATGGCTTTCCTTTGTGCGGAATAAAAGCTTGCGTTGCTTCTTGCCTGTCGATTGGTCACCAGTATCGGATCCACCACCTAATGCGGTATTACATAAGCTATACATAAACATTGTGCCTGACATTTCCATTCCTGGTAATCTACCTGCTCTCTTATTCTTATAGTTCCACACTTCACCATTGCAAGCATAAAGCCTGTAAATCGAGTCCTTGACGTTCCTGGCATCGATCTCGATATAACCCTTTTCCCTCAATGATTCACGAAGCTCGGTTGCCTTTCTCACCGCACTGTCAGCCTCAACTTGCTCAATCTCGACATTGCTGTTGTGGTCTCCATTAACCGACATGGATTCAGAAGCAGAATCGCGAATGGGTTCGACGATCTCAGGGTCCATTTCAAATGAATACAAGAAAACAAGTGGAACTAAAAATCTTCCCTTGTGCAGCCACACGCGTTTTAAGCGGAAAAAACAGCATCCCTACCATAACTTCATATCCCTATACGCTTCCATCATCAATTGACATTCCTCTCCATCAATAAAAACAAGCTCAAACGAGGTATATCCTTTAAGGCACAATGTATGTATTGAAGAAGTGGGCAAAAGAATACAAATATCATGTTTGAAAGGGGACACAACAATAAAGGCTGGCTGCATAGACAACATAAACAATAAAGGATGGCTGCAATTAGGGATCGGCACGGTACCTCGGTACCCGGTACTTGAATGGAACCGGCACCGTACCTAAAAATGCTGGTACCGTACCGGTCGGTACCAAGAAGAACCGAGGACCGAAGTCGGTACCTTTTGAATCAGAGTTTGGAACCGAGTACCGGGTACCGAGGTACCGAGTACCGAGTACCGAGTCAATAAAAAGTATTAAGTTGATTAGATTTCGTATGTGAATCGTAAGCTTGTTCAGTATATTGAGCTTTTATTGTCGTATTAATGATAACGGGCTATGATATAAATGGATAGAAGACGAAAAATGCAACTATGCTAAAAGAGGGTAATGTATATCTTTGGATGTTGGATCATTGTCATGGGCCGCGTTGCAGTGCATGGATTAAGCGCAAGCTTAATGAGTGAAGGAAACCGCTTCAAAATTTCCACTGAGAGTGATACCATCATAATGGCACAGGCTTAAGGTAGTGGGTTGTGGCTATGTCTTTGTCGATGGGGCAGCACTGATATCGGTATCGAATCCATGGTCAATATCCAAGGACACCAATTGGGGCAATTGACAAAGATACCTGCTACATGTAGAGGCGCCTCAGGTGGGGCAAACAAAGTAAAACCTTGATCTTGTCCTGGTAGAGAGAGCATGCTTTTCGACCTCGCATTCGTCAAATGAGTCAAAGTCTTGCCGTCGTATTGTAATGATGAGACAAGCTTGTTGTAGTTGAAATAAGGCCTGGGTGGTCGCCATTGGCGGTCACCTGGGCCTTTTTTGCATTGGGAGCTCCTTGATGACAAAGATAGCAGGCGATTGCGTTGAGTAATGGAAGCGATGTGCAAGTGGAAATGTATGTGCGCTCGATAAAGCGGTGTCGAAAGCGATAATGAGCGGTAGCAATGAGTTGAAATCGGAAATAAGTGCTGCTGAAATGAGTGAGCGTGTTGAGCTGTTGTATATATGAAGGGCAGATTGGCCCTATTGGCGATCAATTGGGCCTCTTTTAAATTTGGAGGTCCATGATGGTATAGGTAGCAGGCAATTGCGTCGAGCAGCTGGAATATAGTATATAGAGTCTGTATACAGCATTCTGGTAGCTGCGCAACTTTGTAGATGTATAATACCTAAATGTAGAAACGAAGCGGAAGCAAATGAGAAATGATGGCTGTTTCACTTTGATTGTTGTATCCTGGTTTGTGTAACCCGTATATATGACAGGTACCATAAGGGTCAATTTTTGGAAGCCTCATGCTCATACAGAATGCAAGCTTGACACTGGTATTGGTTTGCGTAAACGAATGTAAAGAGAATGAAGAATAGGACATTTCCATCAGCCTTGCTTGTTTGGATATACATACAATATTCGAATGTAACCGAGCAGTCATTGTCTCAGATGCCCAAGTGGCGACTTAAATTGACGCGATAAGGTGATTTCGCGTTTTACGCGTCTAAAAATGAAAGCATGCAAACAATCTACAATGGTTGCTCCACGGCAATGCACGAAATACAAACGAGATTGCCTTATTGAAGGCGTGATCCATAGGCAGAACATGTTCTTTTCGCGATGTTCTCCACTTTTATACTTATGTTGAATCCTTCGTAAACAACGATCTCAAGTTGCCAGTGTGATCGGGAGTGTTAATGGGTATAATCGGTCGAATGTCGCGGCGCCGATGATAAGGGTAAAGGACCAGGAGTTGTGAATCCAATGGATGGCCGTAGATAATGGTTATTCTTGCAGATAATCGAGTCGTAAGTCACTTTATTATGTAACGTTAGTGGATCAGAACCAATGGCAATTTTTAAGCATTGTGACATTCGGGTTTAAAGAAGTACATCACCGGATCAAGGTCTATAACTGCACCCGATTCGTTCAAGAGATTTGTAATTATTCAATAAAGCTGTCATTCTCGGCAACCTCCCAAAGATATAAAGAGCAGCATTTATCACCACAATTACGAGAGCATTTCATCTTTATTTCTTGTCTTCTTGTTCATATAATCGCTATTTCAATCATCATGCCATACCAAGTCGGTAGTTCCTCGAAAGATCCACGTGGTGCTTTGAGTGATGAAGTACGTATACTTTTTGATGATATGCATTAATGATCACGATATTCACTTACCGAATTTATAGCCATCATCATTGAGCCGTTTTCTTTCTCGAGAGTCGTCCTTCATGTCTAATCGTACCGAGTGCACAGACGACACTGTTGATGCTTCGGATGATTTTGATGATGATGGTTCGGTTTTATCAGCCGTGTGTCAAGAGGAGTCCGCTCTGCGTCAGGAACCAGCACGTGATGATATCGAAGATAATGGCAATGACAGTAGTGCTTGGGTGTTCGTACACAAGTATGGCAAGCGAGCATTGAAAGAAGATGGTTCTCCTGCAATACAATGTTTGGTTGGTAACTGTGGAAAGCTTATCGCCAGCAAGTACTCGTCTACCTCTGGGTTTATCAAGCATCTCGGCAAACATCAAATCAACAAGAGCAATGGTCCTCATGTCAATAGTGGTGACAAGCGTGGCCCAATGGATGTCTTCGTTCATGGGAAACGTGCTCGTACATTCAACGCTGAAGAATTCCAACGACTGGTTGTCAAGTTCTTGGTGACAAGCAAGTTGCCATTCACGACCTGTGAGAATGCTGCGTTACAAGAGCTGCTTGAATTGGCACGAATTGCACCTACCGCATCAGGCGTTCAACTTCCTTCGGCACGCACCTGCACGAGAAAAGTAAGCAAGAGTCATATAGTATGGCAAATAAGATTCTTACCAGTGACTGTTTTTTTAAGACTAAGGCGGAATATGAAATGGCTCGCAATCGATTGAAGGAGATGTTGAGGAAGGTACCAGCTGTGTCATGTACCTTGGATGGCTGGACAAGTCCTTTCAACCAAGCATTCCTTGCTGTGACAGCACACTGGATCGATCAGCATACATGGACCATGAAGGAGGTGATCATCGGCTTTGAGCCCATCAATGGCCCACACACTGGTGAAAATCTGGCTGCTGTATTCATCGACGTCCTTGAGGAGTTTGACCTTGGCAGAAGGCTCTTCACCGTTGTTGTATCAAGCAAGGAATAAAGGTAGACAATAAGTCAGTGATACGAAGATAATCCATGTATTTAAGATATGCTCGATACATGCGTATTTATATTCTATGGAGTGAAACTAGCTGAGATGAGACGACGGTAGACGCACCATTCATGGTGCGGTATTAGATCTGTTAGGCCGTAGGTAATAATGCTAGAGGTTCAGGATGTGTGTGAGGTATCGGTGTTCCTGATGCCAAGTGGCAACCGATGAATGTGAGATATCATTTGTTCAAGTCTAAGACACACATGTTGGATCTTTATTGGGTATGATGGATAGCCTGAATACAACAACCGTTACCACCGACAACGCCGCCAACATGACAACGATGGTGCGTCATGTGATGGAATATGGCAAGCAAGAGTCCAAACAGTGGTAAGTGAATGTCTTTTTCAAGGTGATCAAGAGTTAACGTACGTTTACTTTGTATAGGCCCTTTCGTTTGCGCCATCATATCCCATGCGTCGGCCACATCTTTAATCTCGCTGTGCAGGCGATCCTCAAGAATGGCTTAAAGGCCCAAGCACCCGATAACGTGATCGAACATGACATTTCAGATGAGCCTGCCACTCCACTCGCCAAGCTACGAAAAGGGATCCTAAAGATTAGGTAAGATGTTGTATTCGTATAGTTGACATCGGTAATGATACTTATTTTTTATGCATAGATCCTCGCCTCAACGTATCGCTGCCTTTGAGAGGAGACGTGACGCAATGGATTGTCCACCTTTGGCCTTGACACTCGATGTTCGTACACGTTGGAATTCAACATACGATATGTTGAATCGTGCTGTCAAGCTCAAGGAGGCATACGTTGCCATGACTGCACCTGGTTCCGAGCTTGAAGAATTTGCCTTGTCAGCATCAGACTGGACCAAGATTCAGGGTATCATTGAGGTGTTGAAGCCTTTCGAGGACGCCACACAGACGCTGTCATCAAGCAAGTCGCATGCGTCTGTGAACATGACCATATTGTGCTACAACCGTATCATGGATGCTCTCGAGAAACTTGAAGAACGTATGATAGCCACCGATCCCGAACTTTGTCATGCCATTCGTTGCGGCCTTGACAAGTTGGTACGCTACTACAGTCGTACCGACATGACTGAGGTTTACGCTGTGGCGACTGCACTTGACCCACGTCTCAAGTTCAGGTGGTGGCGCCGTCATGGCTGGGAAAAGGAAGGGTGCAAATTCAGTGAAGATCTGGTACGTGAGGCATGGCGCAAGTTTTCTGGTGTGGTGGCGATGGATGAAGAAGTGACCGAAAGAGCCCAACAACTCCATGAGCTCTTTTTGACGGAGCTTACAAAAGACGAGCTTTCGGAGTATGTCGACCAGCCAACGATAGCTCCTTTGGTGGCTCCTAGGAAATCCGATGAGCTTGTTTTTTGGGAGGTGAACCAGGCACATTGGCCAAACCTTGCCACTATGGCAGCTCAATATTTGGCAGTGCCTGCTACCTCGACTCCTTCCGAAAGATGTTTCTCGTCAACACGCCTGCTCCTCCCCCATGTTCGCAATCGACTTTCCCCAGGCATGATCAAGCAACTCATGCTGCTTGGCTATTGGTTCGATTTGAACATTCATTCATAGATCTCCTTTTTCTTTCCTTCCTTTCGTTTTTTTTTTTCCTCTTTTCCTTTTCCCTTTCATAGAGCTTATATAGATGTCATTTCTTTTCCTGTTTGTGGTGCCCGTAATGGGTTAATAAATGTTATAATGTCCACCTATATACTTGGTATACAATACGATAAGGAAGTAAAGAAGAAATCTCTGTTAGATTCACGTTATTCAAAAGATGATACTTCAGTGTTTATGTGCTGTTATATATATGCCATATGCGTTGTATAAGATAAACGAATATTGAAGCATACAAAAGGTGGTGCAATGATGATGCTTGTAGACATAGTCATATATGATGTCACTTGATACATGCTAAGCATACTTACCCGGTACCTCGGTACCAACATGGAACCGACTATCGGTTCCTGGTCGGTTCTTACGATGGTACCGGGACCGGGATGACCGACTGGTACCGAGTACCGGTTCGGTACCCGGTTCTTTTTGCCGATCCCTAG
>NW_026695528.1:0-7918 GCF_029851405.1 Lichtheimia ornata | reverse complement strand
TCATGCAAACGTAGCTGTGTTACACAACACGACCCTCTGCATCTTTTACTCTGTCAGGGTCTACCTACTTTACATTAAACAAAGACCACTTCTCATATAGCATCACGCTTACAAACATAAAGGCGCCTGTATCTCCAAACTTTACAATGAAACGTGGGGTTTTGAATAGAGCAATGGGCTCGGCTTGGCCAACAGCACCTTGCGTGAAAGTTTCACGTTCAATGTCGCAACCAACCCAAAAAATATTTTTTGGTCGTCGTCGTCGAAGAGGTCGACCCCCAGATCCAGTTTGGCTGGTAGCGACATTGCGAAATCTGGGATTGGCCACGATGAACTTGAAACTTTCACACAAGGTGCAGTTGGCCAAGCCGAGCACATTGTTCTCGTAAAGACCGCACGTTTCATTGTAAAGTTTGGAGATACAGGCGTCTTTATGTTTTATCTATGCTGTAAGCGTGATGGAGTTGCTTTTTCCTAGTGGATGGTGTCGGCTGCATTAACGGAAAGATGAAGAGCTGAGTGAAACGGCACGTGGTGGTTACACAAACACGTCCTTGACAGGTTGTCGCACAAATGGATGATGACAATGATTGCTTTTTGTGAAGGTACGTAAGTAAACAGCATCCAATAATGAAGGTGTGTCAAGGTATGCATCACATTTGCATGTAGAAGAAAGTCGAGCTGCATAAACCAATTTGTATATGTAAAAAGATACATATACATATTGAATGAGTCACTCATCCTGAAACTCAATGGAGAGATCTCTTCACTTTTTCTCTTCTCAAGCTCATCCCACTTCCCACTCCTCCTTATTGTATCACAAAAACCATGTACTTCTTGCATGACCGATAACCGGACCACCTTTATTATTCCATCTTCGAAGCAATAGTATGTAACCCACAAGCTAGCAACCTCCAACAAGCGTGTAATAAATAAACAATGCTTTATTCCGTCTACCTATCTTGCTACTGTACATTGCCACCACCACCGTCGTAGTCGTCCTCCGTCATCATTTGTACTCGTACTCGTCACCAGTCGTCAATCTCATCCGTCACACCAACATCCAAAAATACACAAGTTGAAAAGAATGGGATCTTGCAGGCTTCCTTTTGAATCTCGTTGTCGTTATCATTGTCATCGTTGTGAATGTGGTGATCATCGTAATCGTCGTCTCTATAAATAAGAAAGCAGACATGTTAGACACCATCTGATACCGGGATTGATGACGATTTGGTGTACCGCTATGCGATCCTCTCTAAGGAAGAAAGCAAATCAGAAGGAATTCACAAACCAAATCACCGCCATACGAGCAACGTCGGGCGATCCCTTGTTCTTGAGAAAGCACTGCACGAATCACGCAAGGCCAGTTCGATCCATGGCAAGGAAGGACATCACTTACGTAGAGTCCAGGCTCATAGTCGTCCTCATTCATCCTCTCCAAAGAAAGAATGATCCCCAATCCAATCCTTCCAATCATTTCCCGCCTCATGAAAAGAAATCCTCAAGGGAAAGAACGAGCCTATCACGAGAAGAGCGTGTTGGTCCAACACATTCACAAGCTGTTGCAAATCCCCTTTTACCTCAACACGGTGACCATGCTCTTCCAAAAACCCATTGTCATCGACCCATCGACTCAACGCAGGCCTATAGAGCCCTGGACGCGTCCCAAGAAGCTTTTCCAGCACACTTGGCTAGTGCAGAGCGACGCAGCGGCCACTTGATGCAGGCTGGGACTTGAACCCAAAGAGATGATGATGATGCCCCAAGTTGGATTTGCCTGACCAAAGAAACCTATTCAATTCATTGTTAGCACACACATACAATAAACGCCCTTTTCATTGTTTGTTTCATTGTACTTGCCTTTTCCATATACACAAAGGCCCGCTGTTGTTGGTTACTGGAAACCGAAAACCATGGTGTAGTATAGTTGAGCCGAAAGAAAACGCCAAACCAGCCAACATCTTGAGACCAAAGTTGCCCTCTATACATAAAGCATGTCATTGGAACAAACTCTTCTACTACATTGGGCTTTGAATGTACCTGTTACCAAGCGTGGGGCGGCATAAAAACGAACAAGAGGAAGCAACGATATCGCCATGGCAACCACCAACCACCAACCACCAACCACCAACCACGCTCATTCCTCAGCACTTGGACACACTCACTCCCTGACAATGCAAGTTCAGAACTACATTAATACCTCACAGCCAACAAGAGCACTTTTTTATAATACATTACCTTGATCGAGATGTCGTGAATGGAATAAGGAAAGGTGGGAGAAAAAGAAGAGAAGCGTTGTCTCAAGTCGTGGAGCTACCGTCCCCAAGTTTAAATCCCCCTACTGCTATTACAGTGAGGCCACTCAAATACCCTATACACACACTATCCACCCATCATCATCCTCGTTTGAGACAAGGGTGTGTGCCATTTTACACTTTACATGATAATGATGATCCAGCAACAGCCGTTGCCTTACTACCACATCCCCAGGCATCAGCCTATTTTTTACTCAATCAATTGCGATGCATCCTTTTCCTAGTGTGCTCGAAGTTGTCCTTACCCAAAAAAAGTCCTTCACTTTGCATAAGCGTACCAATCATCCTCCCACCAATAAGATGATCACTCGTACCAATACCTCAAGATTGCACAATCAAACATAACATGGTTAGTATTCTGGAAATGGTCAGCGCATCCAAAGCATCCCGTAATGCCAAAAGCCCCTCATGGTTGACGTCGACAGTCATTCTCTGCTGCTATCAACTAGAATAAAATCATCCTGGGGCGACCTTCTTGCGAGACATGAAGGCCACAATTTTACGCCTTACGCTTCATGCAATTTCAAACAAGATACTTTCGGGCACAGTGATCATTTTTGGCTATTAACCATACCATGGTCAACCCGAAACAAAGTGCCATACTTGCTATCATAAACGGACCTTGCTATAGGCGTACAGAGGAAAGCATCCATTATGCACCTTCCACCAATAGGATCGACCCTTCAACTCTCGGCATAGTTACACGAAGAAGTGCTTCTGCATCTTTAGCTTCAATATGAGTGAGGCAATTGTCAATGAGCAAAGAGCGCCTTTCGTATGGCATCA
This sequence comes from Lichtheimia ornata, assembly GCF_029851405.1. NCBI lineage: Eukaryota > Fungi > Mucoromycota > Mucoromycetes > Mucorales > Lichtheimiaceae > Lichtheimia > Lichtheimia ornata. Next base: position 4,817 of record NW_026695528.1, on the reverse strand, counting down.
TGGCTACAGCATATGCGAAAAATAAAGGTGCCTGTATCTCTAAATTTTACATTCAAACGAGGAGTCTTTAACAGAACAAAGTTGCTGGGCCACAAAGAGGGGGGGAACTTTAATAAAAACAATGGGTGTTGATGATTGCGATAATGTTGCTGATGAACTATTGTGGTGGGAAGTGATCAATTAATTATACAATGGCGTTCGTATGTGGTGTCTTGCGCTTCTTTGTACTTGTTGCTGGAGTTGGATTGAAACAGTGTGGCAACATTCGACGGTGCTCTGTACCATATGATAAGGGCTCTTCATTATTGCCCATTCTAACAGCCTGCTCCGCATGTTCCATTGATGATTTTGCGTTCCACACGACTTCTAGAATAGGCTTCAACTGATTGATGATCGTTCTGCACTTGTGGGTATCTTAATAAATGTCATAGTATAATCTGAAAGGGTTGCATACCTGAAATCACAAGACGTTGGTTTGGATATCTCGGATTTTTGAAGGGGCATACTCCGCAAGCTCCACAAACCAACTTTTGTAAAAGCTTCACGGAGAGATAGCTATATCAAAAGTAGCAAGGTAGCATGTATGAGTTGTGACTCATCAAGCAACATGATCAGGCTTTATCTTACAAGAATACAATATCGCTTCAATCTCATGCTCGTCTTGTTCTTTCATGGTCACAGCTTGTTGATCTCATCATTGAGCACGTGCTTCACGCCTGATGAGTTTGCGTTGCCGTTTCCCCATGTGTCGATGGTTGAAAGGATGATCACGTAGCTAGATATCATCTAAGTTATAAATCAAAGGATTCTAAATAAAGTAGCATTGGACACTTACTGGTACTCCCTATTGGAGATTTTGACAACATGTTGTTGTCTTGTTTGCCAAATTCTCTGTAGTATCGATGCCAGCGATAATTCTCTGATGCCTGAGAGATGTAGAGGATAATTAGAATATGCATATCACTATGATCCATTCATGTCGTACCAGGATCAATCCCGACAATCCTGGTAGTTTGTACATAGCCATTCTTGATCAAGACCACCTGGTTCCTTGTTTAAACAATATCGCAACACAACGACAATGACGACCACGACAACAATGAAGCACTATGAATGACCACAAAGATCAGCGCTTATTCACAGGTTGAACACAATGGTACACACAAACCTTCGCATTTGACTTGTAAGCAATCAAAATAGTATGGTAGAGGAAAGAGAGATGTGGGAGTATGGTGGGCGGCGACAACATCCTTTTATTGTGCATGGTCGGCGTGGGTACTTGTGTTTGTTGGGGATGATGCATTGATAAATTGATGCATGAGCTGATAAAGTGCTTGGGCGCAATGTTGCCGATGCATGCATTGGCCAAATTAGGGCAGGTGATACATATTCGTCAACTGCCAGCTAGCAGCCCATTCCGTTCTGCTCCAGCCCAGCATGCCCATCATTTAACTTTCTTGATTCGAGCTAACCTGGTTGTAAGGTAATGGCTGTTGTTGGATCATCATTATCATGTAAAGTGTAAAATGGCACACACCCTTTTGCTATACGTGAGGATCATCATTTCTCTTATTTACGTGTACCTATTGTCTATCGTGAGGGTGATGATGACGATGGGGATGGATGGTGTGTATAGGGTAATTGAGTGGCCTCAGTGTAATAGCAGTAGGGGGATTTAAACTTGGGGGACAGCAGCTACACGACTTGAGATAAAGCTTCTCTTCTCTTTCTCCCTCGGCTGCTTTTATCCCAATCACGACATTCCAATCAAGGTAATTGTATTATAAAAGAGTGCTCTTGTTGTTTGTGAGGTATTAATATAGTTTTGAACATGCATTGTCAGGGAGTGAGTGTGTGTCCAAATGCTGAGGAATGAGCGTCGTTGGTGGTTGGTGGTTGCCATGGCGATATCGTTGCTTCCTCTTGTTCGTTGCTAGTCCCGCTCTACGCTTGGTAAGCAGGTACATTCAAAGCCCAATGTAGCAGAAGAGCTTGTTCCATTGACTTGCTTCATGTATAGAGGGCAACTCTGGTCTCAAGATGTTGGCTCGTTTGGCGCTTTGTTTCGGCTCAACAACTCTACTACACCATCGTTTTAGGTTTCCAGTAACCAACAACAACGGGTCTTTGTGTATATGGAAAAGGCAAGTACAATGAAACAAACAATGAAAAGGGTAAAAGGGTGTTTATTGTACGTGTGTGCTAATAATGAATTGAAATAGGGTTCTTTGGTCAGGCAATGCAACTTGGGGCATCATCATCATCTCTTTGGTTCAAGTCCCAGCCTGTATCAAATGGTCGATGACGATGGGGTTTTTGGAAGAGCATGGTCACCGTGTTGAGGTAAAAAGGGATCTGCAACAGCTTGTGAATGTGTTGAACCAACATGCTCTACTTCTCGTGATAGGCTCGTTCTTTCCATTGAGAATTTCTTTTCATGAGGTGGGAAATGATTGGAAGGATTGGATTGGGGATCATTCTTTCTTTGGAGAGGATGAATGAGGACGACTATGAGCCTGGACTCTACGTAAGTGATGTCCTTCCTTGCTATGGATCGAACTGGTCTTGCGTGATTCGTGCAGTACTTTCTCAAGAACAAGGGATCGCCCGACGTTGCTCGTATGGTGGTGATTTGGTTTGTGAATCCCTTCTGATTTGCTTTCTTCTTTGGAGAGGATCGCCTAACGGTATACCAAATCGTCATCATTCCCGGCATCATATGGTCTAACTTGCTTGCTTTCTTATCTGTAGAGACGACGATTACGATCATTAGCACATTCACAACAATGACGATTGCAATGATCACCCCATCCACAACAATGACAATGATGACGACAACGAGATTCAAAAGGAAGCTTGCAAGATCCCATTCTTTTCAACTTGTGTATTATTGGATGTTGGTGTGACGGATGAGATTGAGGACTGGTGACGAGTACGAGTAGGAATGATGACGGAGGACGACTACGACGATGGTGGTGGCAATGTACAGTACATAGCAAGATAGCTAGATGAAATAAAGCATTGTTTATTTGTTACACGCTTGTTGGAGGTTGCTAGCTTGTGGATTACATACTATTGCTTCGAAGATGGAATAATAAAGGTGGTCCGGTTATCGGTCATGCAAGAAGTACATGGCTTTTGTGATACAATAAGGAGGAGTGGGAAGTGGGGTGAGCTTGAGAAGAGAAAAAGTGAAGAGATCTCTCCATTGAGTTTCAGGATGAGTGACTCATTCAATATTTATATGTACCTTTTTACATATACAAATTGGTTTATGCAGCTCGACTTTCTTCTACATGCAAATGTGATGCATACCTTGACACACCTTCATTATTGAATGCTACTTACTTACGTACCTTCACAAAAGGCAATCATCATCATCATCCATTTGTGTAGCAACCTGTCAAGGATGTGTCTGTGTAACCGCCACGTGCCGTTTCACTCAGCTCTTCATCTTTCAGTTAATGCAGCCGACACCATCCACTAGGAAAAAGCAACTCCATCACGCTTACAGCATAGATAAAACATAAACGTGCCTGTATCTCCAAACTTTACAATGAAACGTGGGAGTTTTATTAGAGCAATGGGCTCGGCTTGGCCAACAGCACCTTGTGTGAAAGTTTCACGTTCAATGTCGCAACTAGCCCAAAAAATATTTGTTTGGTCGTCGTCGTCGAAGAGGTCGACCCTCAGATCCAGTTTGGCTGGTGGCGACATTGCGAAATCTGGGATTGGCAAGCTTGATCATGAAACTTACACACAAGGTGCAGTTGACCAAGCCGAGCACATTGCTCTAATAAAGACCCCACGTTTCATTGTAAAGTTTGGAGATACAACCACCTTTATGTTTGTAAGTGTGATGCTATAAGAAGGGTGGTCTGTGTTCATTGTCAAGTAGGTGGACCCTGGCAGAGCCAAAGATGCAGAAGGATCTCTTTGGGTAACTCAGCTAAAAAGTCAGGACTTCAGGGACAATGCATGAATGGTACGCAACCCTCACTTTGATGTCATACATTGGCAGCTATAGCCACTTTTGTGCATTCCCAACTTTTGTGCATTCTATTGTAGGTGGACGATGCTCCTGCCCTTGACATTCATTTCCATGATTAAAGTAGGTTGATCCGAGCTGATTTGACTGAGCTGCGGTCAAAGAGAGATTACATCACTCTGGACATAAAGCACGCTCGATGTAGCTCAACCGATGTAATCTTGTGTGAGCGTAACTCAGCCAAATCAGCTCGGATCAACCTACTTTAATCATGGAAATGAATGCCAAGAGCAGGAGCATCGCTCACCTACAATAGAATGCACAAAAGTTGGGAATGCACAAAAGTGGCTATAGCTGCCAATGTATGACATCAAAGTGAGGGTTGCGTACCATTCATGCATTGTCCCTGAAGTCCTGACTTTTTAGCTGAGTTACCCAAAGAGATCCTTCTGCATCTTTGGCTCTGCCAGGGTCCACCTACTTGACAATGAACACAGACCACCCTTCTTATAGCATCACACTTACAAACATAAAGGTGGTTGTATCTCCAAACTTTACAATGAAACGTGGGGTCTTTATTAGAGCAATGTGCTCGGCTTGGTCAACTGCACCTTGTGTGTAAGTTTCATGATCAAGCTTGCCAATCCCAGATTTCGCAATGTCGCCACCAGCCAAACTGGATCTGAGGGTCGACCTCTTCGACGACGACGACCAAACAAATATTTTTTGGGCTGTTTACGACATTGAACGCGAAACTTTCACACAAGGTGCTGTTGGCCAAGCCGAGTCCATTGCTCTATTCAAAACCCCACGTTTCATTGTGAAATCT
>NW_026695527.1:0-8183 GCF_029851405.1 Lichtheimia ornata | reverse complement strand
GAGATTAACCTATTGAATGAGATTAACCTGGTGAGTGAGATTAACCTGGTGAGTGAGATTAACCTGGTGGGTGAGATTAACCTATTGAATGAGATTAACCTGGTGAGTGAGATTAACCTATTGAATGAGATTAACCTGGTGAGTGAGATTAACCTATTGAATGAGATTAACCTGGTGAGTGAGATTAACCTGGTGGGTGAGATTAACCTGGTGGGTGAGATTAACCTATTGAATGAGATTAACCTGGTGAGTGAGATTAACCTGGTGAGTGACATTGATATACCTTCTCCCTATCAAATGATTGATTTCATGATAGGGACACGTGAGTGAAACATCGGATACATGTGGATGCCTTCAAAACAAAGACAGCAAGCTGCTAACTACTTCAAGTAATAGGTTTGGGAACAATCAAGGTACCAATTATGTATTGGCCGAGTGATTGTAAAAAGTAGCTTTCTTTATTAGATTTGGAATGGGATTGTATTTGTTCATTGTATTTATCATTTGCTTATAATAGACTTCGAAACGGATCAGGCGATGAGTGTATGCGTGCGTGTGTGTGCGTGTGTGTGGGGGCGATCTATCTAACCAACCAAGCAACCAACGTCACAGACCTTTTGAGGAGCAAATGGCGAGCTGTGTGTGTGCACACTCTTGGTTCACCTTTATCTTACCCAGGCGCGCACTTTTGGAGTGTCTGTGCATAATAATCCATACACGTACGTGTGTCTTCCCCCATACTACTTGGACCTCTTTTTACTCATGACTCTATCTATAGCCTCTTGTCATTATCTGCCATGGACCGATTCTTCCCTTCTGCGAATCCTGTATATGGTATTTACTATTCCCAATTCCCCCCAACGCTCCTTCCGTTGGGATACACTCCTTGGTGCTGATGGGCTTCCTTTTTATTCAGATGACGACTCGCAGGTATCCACCACTGGCAGCTCATTGCAAAGTTGGATTAGCTGGTTCTGTTCGCTCTCAGGACACGAGTATTATGCAGAGGTGCCCGAGGACTTTATTCAAGACGACTTCAACTTGACAGGATTGTCTGCCATTGTACCCTACTATGACGAAGCCCTGGAAATGATCCTCGATTTGGAACCAGAAGAGCCCTCAGATGACGATCAGCTTGCAGACCAAGAGGACGAGGAGGAAGAAGAGGAACCGTCAGAAGAGGATGATGGCTTTTGGAAGGAACGACCTATTGCCACCAAACGGCGTAGTGGTGAACGTGCACATCCAAGTGTTGTCGAGCCTTATGCTGCCATGTTGTATGGCTTGATTCATCAACGCTACTTGTTGACACGCAACGGGCTTCGTTTGATGGCTGAACGTTATCTCGCCGAGCAATTTGGTTTCTGTCCTCGTGTTTATTGTGGCAAATGCCCTGTTATTCCTTGCGGTCGTTACGATGAAGCAGGTCGTGAAGGTGTACGTCTCTATTGTCCTCGTTGTATGGACTTATACAATCCTCCAAGCTTGATTTCTCAAAATGTGGATGGTACTGTATGGGAGGGAGATTGGATGGATGGGATCAAGGATTGACGTCTCCCCTTTTTTTCTCTCCTTTAGGTGCCCATTTTGGAACGACGTATGCACATTTATTATTTCAATCCTTTAATGATTTGGTACCAGCACCACGACGCCACATTTACCAACCTCGTATCTTTGGTTTCCGTGTCAATGAAAAGTCGGTCGTTGGTCCAAGGATGCAATGGCTTCGTATGCGACCTCGTGAATGTACTACAGGCGATGATGATGATGATGACGAGTTTGAGGATGATGTTGCGGATCAGGAAGAAGAAGAGGAAGAGGATATTATCAATGTTATTGCAACACAAGACATGAATGCGGTGGGTAAGGACCAAACTTGTATACAATGATCCTTGTATTCTCATACAGCCGGTAGCCGGCCCCATCGCAGGCGGTGGAGCAACGTGAAGATGATCGACTCGCACGATTGACTCATCAAGTCGAAGGTTGGCGTATGCGTGATTCCAGCCTCAACTTTTTCAGGCGGTGGATGTGATCATCTCATGGCTTTGATCCCATCCATTCATTCACATCGATCTCGTCTACTGCTTTCAAGCACTCTACGCTATTTGCATGCTGACATCTGGTGCGCTCATCATTTATAACACACCTCTCTCTCTATTTCTCCCTTATATGGAGCCAACAATCAACTAGGCTCTCTCTCTCTTTCTGCGTATAAAGCTCTCTGTATTTTCTCTTTTGTTTGTACATAATCAAAGAGTGTTTCAAGTTGTCTATAAAGCATTTATGCAAACAGCAGCCTATTCTAAATCATTGGCTGATTTCTCTATTATAACTTTGCACGGGTCTCCAATGCTCTATTAACCAAATGCAAAATCTCGGGCACTAATTTTATGTTTAGCGATCCTGAAAGACATGCCTTAGTACCGTGTTTCTTACCAAGGATATCAGGGTTTTCAAGTGGAACGACGTGTGAGCCTTCAACGAGAGCATTGCTGATCAGCGGGGATAATTCCTTGATATCGTCAGCTGAAGATGGATCGGTACTACAATATACATGTTAGCATGAGGTAGCATTTGATCATGTTGTCAACTTACAAGGTGGATCTGTTTGCATGAACAATATGCACAGGAATCGTAAGACATCTCAAAGAATTGAAGACGGTGGGCGATCCATAGAGACTAGCCCAATAAATAGCCTATGTGTATGTCATCATCCATGATGATGAGCCACTATTGCATTATGGTCATATGGTAATCTTCGTAAGAACTTACATGTTCCACCTCTTTTGGGCATTTCAACTTGACATTGCCATCGGGTGTATCGTAGAGTGCATATTGCTGCAAATCGATGAGAACCCAGTGGGATGGGTGATGTAAGCAGGAACACTTACCACGTAATTTTCGAATACTTCGGGATGCAAATCCCGCCAAAAAGGACGGTCCTTGAGCGACGTATAGCAAGCCTCTCTGATACATGCATACATATACAACGTTAATTCCATGCTGCATTTCAAAACGTGGGGTAAATTGTATCACGCTGCTCATTACCTGCTTGGCCACGTGTCACGACGTTTCAAGGTCAATGACATGGCAGGGAATTGGGACAAGGCTTCATAGGGAAATACGTATGGGCTGACCACCGGTTCAATAAGACAAAGAGCATGAAAGGTTTTGGGGAATAGAAACTCGGCAACCATCCTATAAAGATCATGGAATTTTTAGTCATCGTTTGTGCCTCATGTGCGCTGAGTTTTGGCATGTGAAAAATAAAGGTACCTACATCGAACATGCACCAAAGCTATGACCAACACCTATCACCTTGTCGTAATTCTCATAAAGCTCCATTTCTTTGATCACTTGGATCATATCCATGGCATTATCAAACCATGAATCTAGTGGATGTTAGTGTATGCAATCATCGTGTGTAACCAGGGAGAGAAAAACCTTACATTTTGGATTGAAAGGGTGACCATTGTTTAAGCAAGCAGAATCACCAGAATAGCGAGCATCGAATCCATAAAAATCAAAGGTGATCGATTGGAAAGATGGAAGAGAACGTAGTTGGGTTGCGAAACGTCGCATCAATGGGTGCATCATTTCCTTGCTGAAGCCATTTGCATGTGCCCAAAGAAAAGCGATGCGTTCTTGGCTTGTATTGGATGGTGCGGGGTAGGCATGCTTCTCAACCACAAGTTGTTCGGTATCCCATCCAGGAGTGCTTTGATGAACAGGGATTGTAAATTCTTCTGATGGTATCAAACGTGGCATGTCAGTAGTTGTCCGAGAAAGAAAAAGAGAGGCACAATGACCAAAGGGGAAACGAAAGCTGATTGTCAAGCACAAACTGTGCGGGAATGGAAAAGAGTCTTCCCGCAATAGGAAACTTGTGTTCGGTATTATGACTGGCATTGTGTCCATCTTGATAGCTCAATGTGTCGTTGAATGCATAATCAATCGTGTCATTGTATGGGTTCCAATACCACTCTATGGGCACAATGATGAAAGTAGGAAAACAATCAGCTTTAAAGATCACTACAAACATCTATGTATGAATCGCTCACAAAGAGGATTACCCACCATGATCATCATCAACCGGGGATTTGAAGCTGTCAGCAATCAAAGAGCGATATCATGGAAAAATAAAGAGGTGTGTGGGATCATTTATTCTTGCATACCGGGAATGGCTCTAGTGTGATTACTGGCGGCAATACCTATGCCATCACGAATCACCTGCTGTGCTGGAAAACAGTATTGATGACATCCTGGTAGGGTGTTCCTCAAGTTGCTAGCCGTTGACAAAGAAGATACAGTGAGATTGGTTTGTGTTACAAATGCGTGTCGCATCTCCCAGCCATTGACAACTGCCACTTTACACATGGTAATCATTCATAAACGTGTGTATTAGTCAAGGACGGCGACCGAGTTGCATAGTAGAATGAGGATCAAAAGTAAAGCGTTGGCGGTGCTTGGATATCAAAAACAAGGTTACACACTTCTTGTTCAACTCTTCCTTTGAGTTGCATAGCAACCACGCTTCCATGTAACGACACTATCCCATTCAACCACCAGCAAACACTGAAATGCACAAACAGCAGATGTCCGATGACGATGCGCTCTGGCAACCTCGTCAACAAGGTTCTGACACTACGACTATTCCGGCTCATCAAGTTCCACGATGGCAATCTATTCAAACACCCTCTGAACAACGTGATGCGCAAAACTCAATACGAGCATTAGGTAAGAGATATAGAGCAGCAGCAGCATGATAGGATAGTGCAATTGTTATTAACTTTTTTTTTATCTTAGAGGCCAAGTTGGCACGAGTACAAGCACGTCATGTTCCTCAAGTGCATGTGGATCCCAATGAAGATGATGATGAAGATGATGATATGGACGAATCGAGTGATGGATGCTCTGAAGAACAGGACCAAGAAGGATTACATTTGTTATGGAAGAAGGGTGATCTTGATAATGCATTACGGCATCGCAAAGTAGAAGAACAATACACATGGCACTGGATCCTCGCTTATATACCTCGTTGGTGTTCATGTTGCTTTATCCCGAGAAATACTACGTGATGAATAAACACTATTCTTGATATGATGACTTTTTTGTCGCTGTGCAGAGATCAGGGGTAATAACAGGAAAAGCACAATCTATCCAAAACCGGTTCCCCCATCATCATCAGTCTTTTTTCATTCCATCATGTTCCTCCTAGCAACAACACGCTTACCATCATCAACATTGCAGCTGTAGGTTGTTGCTGATCTTGATCATTGTCTGCCAACATGGATGGAAATCCTCCCGCCGCTGCTGGTGTTGTAGTTGTTGTAGTAGCTGCCCCACTTGTTCCTTGATTCTCCAACATCGATAGTCTTAACTTTAATTCCTCATTCTCTGCCCTCAAAGTCTGATTTTGCTCCTCAAGCGCGTTGAGATGTTCACGTTTTCTTTTACGCGATAATAAAGCGGCTGCCCTATTCTTGATTAATCGTTCTTGTCGTTTGGCCAATGCTGCCGCCGCCTTGTCATCTGGTGATGATGATGTTGTCACAGTAGTAGCGCGTTGCTTGGTATTAACAACCATGTTGCTATGCTGTCGAACAGTAGTAGATGTTTGTGTATCCACCTCCTTTTTTATGCCTGGCACTGTGGCAGAAGGCGTAGTGGGTGTGGATGGGATTGCTGGTGCTGGTGCAATGACGGGAGTACTTGTGACCAACGAAGCTGAAGAATCTCTCTTTTTGCGTCCACGCTTACGTTTGGGTTGCTCACCACTACCAGCACCTGGAGAAGAAACACAAGAAGAATTGGAGGAGGTAGCTGTCGATGCAGGTGAAGGTGGCTGTTGTAGATGATAATGAGGTGAAGCTGGTGTTGTTGTTGTCGTTGGTGTTGTTCCTCCAAATTGCCTTCCAAAGGATTCGAGAAATGATAATACGGATGATGGATGGGATGGTGGTGGAGGTGCTAGTGGTGCTGCTGCTGCTGCTGCCATACCATAATGATAAGGGAATTGATCTGATGACGCGCTTATAGCAGGATAGTATACTTCATGTGCTGATTGTGGCAGATTGGATATGGGAGTAGGAGTAGGAGTAGGAGCCATCATCGCTGAACTGCCACTAACAACACCAGGTGATGTCAATGACCAGCCATCAATGAAGCCAGGAGGTGTACATGGCTGAAGATCAGTTGTTTTGGAGGAAGGACTTGACCAAGGCGAGTTGGTAGATACACAATCAGCATTCAAATAAGACATTAATAATTCATCTTCATGTTGTTGGATTTCTGGTTCAGTCTTGACGCGAGGTGATGAGCACGACATTTGATGTGTGTATATTTTGAAAGAAGAAAGGGACCAAAAGCAAAACAACAACAAGAAAAAGGATGCCCTATTTTGCATGTACATGCGCACAACACACACACGCGCACACATGCATATACAAATACCTGCGGAGTACCTGACGGCGTCAAGGAGGCTCCTTTCATCAACCATAACCCCTATGAATATTACCTTTTCGGAAATAGAGTCCCAAAAGATGCGTATCACACACATATTAGATGACAGGTCTACATAGTAAACACGCGTTTATTTAACCATCGACTTGAAGAAGCATTTGACGATAGGTTTGACATATAGCACGGATGGAGCGGAGACATGCTTTGAGCTCTGTCAACATGGGTGATTGTGTTTGAGTCCGGCATTGATCCATGATCCAGGCGTTTTTATCCTTGTACATGCTAAATAACGTCACATAATAGGTGGATCAAGAATGAGTGACAAGGCAAGTGGCGTTCTTTTGCATAGCTGCAAGGGAGAAGGAGGATACTTACACGCAAGTATGAGTATCGTTGGTTGCTGCAAACTTGTTACGAAAATCAAGGGCAAAGGTGTTGCAAACAATGTAAACATCTTGAACGCAAAATTCGATCACAACGTCTTCTCGCAAGGATGGCGTGAAATACTAAATGTGCGCGTGCCATTTTAATCCTTTGCCATTCATCCATCAACATCCTTTCCCATCATCCTTACACTTACCTTGGGATGGCATACTTTGTAGGGAAACAATTCAGTCTCGTTGGGATACTCGAATGCTAATTCGGCACGATCGACATATTGACATACATCCTCCAACAGCTAAAAATGCAAAACATGGTTTGCCACATATACACACGATTAGCCACTCTGCAGCTTTGTACACTTGACCCCTTAATTTTCCATACAACACAATCCATCCACACCTTGAAGACCCGACGCCATCCTCCTTCTTCTCCTTACCTCGACTGTGGTAACCAGTGCATGATCATGTTGGTCCACCGTTGCCATACGTTCTGCAGCAAGCATCAGATAATTGGCACCTTGTTGAATCTGCTCCAAAAAGTAGGGCATGGCTGAGGTAATGCTGGCCTTTAGCTGCATATCCTGATGGGATCCATTGCTCAATCGAACCGATAACTCCTGAAAGAAAAACAAGGATGCATGGTGAATTGCAAGGTAGACGACGTTGTGTGACACCATTTCCATCATCATTGACGTACGGCTTTTGAAATGTGTGCACCTTGTAAAGTGATGTACCCTTTCAACGACTCATTCCTTGAAACCACCATCATCATCCTTGAGTACGAGGCGATAGGTAGATGACCTTGTCAATGTACTTACTGTGCGGAGGAAAGCGGTAGAGAATCGGCTTTAGCTAAGTTTGGAGGATAGTCTCAGAGACAAAGAAATATTGATCTGCATGTGGCCCATAGAGTGTCGCCACCCACGTTCGGTGCTTACTGTTGTTCTTGGATAAAATGCTCAAGCTATTCTATATGAACATAAACAAGCATAGAAAGATAACGTTTGAGTACTTGACAAAGTTATTCCACCCTTTCCCTTTCCCCAACAAAATGACCTGGAGTTGGCATTGGAGTCGTTCTAGAGCTGATGGTATAATACATTGCAATAGCCATTGTTCTTGAAGCATCTGATGGAAGAAGAACCTGTCAACTTCAATTGTAGGAGAATGGTGCTTGTCATCTCTTTCTTACAGCCGAGTCGTCTCGTCGTGGCATAGTCGTGGTGGTGGTGGTGGTGGTGTGGAGCTGCAGGAAATCAAATGTCGCACATTGTACAGAGCTGAGGTTCATTATTATATGGCCCTACCACCCACGCATAGTCTTCCCCCCACCCA
>NW_026695526.1:0-8322 GCF_029851405.1 Lichtheimia ornata | reverse complement strand
CGCATTCTCAAAGACTTTCTCGTTACATTTGACATACATACATCACAGTTATAAATCTGGGGGAGTGATCGAACGATTTGGTCGGTACATTAATGTACCGCCCAAGGCGTGGGTACCCATTAAAAAATAGGATCCTTAGCCCAAAAATGGCAACCTAACTGCCTTTTACGTCCCTAAAACCAATAAGAAGGAAAGGGCCCTCTCTCAGACTTAGCTCAGCTCACAGCAAGCTGCTACAAAGCAACCAAACAAACAAATACGTTCGAATCCAATGAAGGTGCTGCTTTCTCACAATAAAGGCATCAGCATTACACAAATCACTCGAATCTTCCAAAGACTGCACGTCGCATACACTTCTTCATTGTTGGTGGAGCCATATCACCGTAATTCCTTCCAAGACATTCCTTTTGACACTTACACCGGAAACGTTAGTTGTACTTTGTTACACTGTCAAGGTGCTAAGCCCAGCAGCCTTCCTTTTTTCTGCATGCATCTCATCTCACTTCATCAAATAGGAAGGTGGAGTTGCACAATCTCACTAAAATGTCAACATTGTTATACACATCCACAAGAAGGGATAATGGGTACGATATTCAGAAGGAACGGCCTGCTCCAGTGGTGAAGCTATATGGATATGGGACAAAGATGAATGGATGTATGTGAGATGGCACTTGATAGCGTGGATAGGCATACAAAATGTAGCATTCACAGCTACAAGATACGCTAGTTTCACTGAGATTACGACATTACGATTATAGACGAGCTCATGTCTTAGATACGATATAGCTTTAGCGTAGTTTAGATGTATGTGTATAAATACAAGTGTTGTCGACGACCCGACAACGATAGTCTTTTTCCACTAAATCTCTCTTGACTGTAAGTAAGACGATCTTCATGCATCCCATTTAGTAGCTTGCTATCCTTATCCATCTACGATCGATATGGGAACTGCAATGCTACATTTGCTCCCAAAAAGGATGCACAGGGTAAATTCACCAAGTTTCGCCCTTGTCTAGATCCACGGCACATCGATCGCTTAATCAGTGATGAACGATCCGGTCTTCCAAAGACCAGTGAAATTTTTCAGAAGATGCAAATGCTTCGGTGTATACCACACTCGATCTCACTAATGCATTCCATCGCTTCAAGGTACAGGACAAGGATCAACACAAGCTCAGCTTCACGTTCAATGACATCAAGCATTGTTTTGTTGGCTGTTCTTTCGGCCTCAAGGATATCAGTGAACGTTACAATGCTGTACTCAAACGCTTGTTGCATGGTCTTCCTTATGTTGCCTCCTTTGTTGACGACATCGTCATCTTTTCCAATTCTCTCGTGGAACACGCTCAACATGTTCAAACCGTTATCCACAAACTTACGAGTGTCAATCTCATCCTCAATCCTGAGAAATGTCATTTTGCTCGACGCTGTGTCTATCTTTTCGGCTATTGTGTCAGTGCTGAAGGTCGTGCTCTGGATCCACGCAAAGTAACCAATGTTGCTAAGTGGCCTACTCCTAGAACGGGTAAAGACATCCAATGCTTCCTTGGTGCTGCCCACTTCTTTGGTGAACACATCCCATGCTACTCCAACCTCTCTCATCCTCTCAACCAGTTGCGCAATACTGGTGATGTTCAAGACCTTTGGACAAGCGAACATGATCAAGCTTTCGAAAACATCAAGGCCGCTATGGAAGAAGCTCCCGTTCTTAGCCCACCCGATTTGCGTCATCCTTTTTGTGTTGCGACTGATGCATCCAAGAATGGTATCGGTGCTGTGCTTCATCAAGTCATCAACGCTCGATATCACTATATCGGTTTCATGGCTCGTTCTCTCACCAAGGCGGAGCCTAACTATTCTACCACCAAGCGTGAGTTATTGGCCATCGTATGTGAGCGTTCATTTCGAGGATCCGCACATTTCAAGATTCGAAAATGGACTAGGACATTTCAAGTACCCGGAATGTACTAGCACATTTCAAGGATTACCTAGGTCATTTCGAGTATTTCAAAATGTGCTAGCACATTTCAAGGTCATAAATCGTAGTGCATCCAGGTTGTGATATAGTGCTGGTTTCGGTGTTTTCATTATATAGCCATCGAGAACTAATGTCGTAGCATGCTATAAATAAAATTAGAAGCCTTAAGCCCTTCATCATGTGGCAAATATGGCATCCAATTGCATGCTGGAAATAGTCTTCACCCTCATCCAAGCATCCTGTTTCATGACAATGCGTTTACATGTTAATCATTGTAGCTCATATTACATTGATGAGTGTAGTAAGCAATAGGACTTAGTCAGAGGACTAAAATAGAGCATGGAAGTAAATAGAAAAAGCCCAGTCATGGTTCATGGAATGATAGCAGTGGTGTGAACGTAACCCGATCCATCAATGTCACATGTTCGGAAAGAGCCGATAACTCAGAGCTTTATTACTAATCGGCATTAGTAAGCGCGGAGAGAATTATCCCCTCAAAGCGATCAGCGGGATATGATTTGATGTACGTAAATGGAAATGGAACAAACTTTAGCATCAAAAATACCAGCAGCAATTAGCTTGTACCACTGATGCATATTTTTCATGTCGCCATATATATTGCATGCGCTTGTAAGAATGATAAAACCAGAATTACTCCCCCTACCTTTCGTGGCCTACATACTTATGTCAACATCCAATACCAGTTTTCTCGGTGCCGAACGCGGGTGGCTATCGAAAGCCAAGTTTGCCAAGCTTATGGATGACTACGTTGCGAATCCCAGGCCTAGTGATCCAAAGATG
Source organism: Lichtheimia ornata (assembly GCF_029851405.1). Taxonomy (NCBI): domain Eukaryota; kingdom Fungi; phylum Mucoromycota; class Mucoromycetes; order Mucorales; family Lichtheimiaceae; genus Lichtheimia; species Lichtheimia ornata. The sequence continues at coordinate 5,543 of NW_026695526.1, read as the reverse complement.
ACGTCTGTTGTATTCGATGTTTGTTTATGACTATGATACATAGAAGCATAGGATAGATGTTTCCATCACACATTAGAACGTTCCCTACAAGCAGATGACACATCAACAACAACATAGAATAGTATAAATAGGTATCCTCCAAGCAACTAGAAATCATGATCATTGAATCTTTATCTCATTTTCTCATAAAGCGTATCAAAGAGTCCTAAAGGATTTTATCTTGTCCCTTTTCTTCTATCACCAAATACTTCATTTTTTCCTTTAAGTTCTCTATCTTCATGTCTCAACCAACTTCAATCAGTGGTGCTGATTCCCAAGCGCGTTCCTCACCTGAAGAGATTTCCCTTGGTTCTCCTATCTCCATGCAACCTTCATCCAACATGAGTGAATGGGATACTGCATCCATCTCGCAGTTGCTTGAAGAGCCAATCGACATGGATCTAGACCTTGGCCTGGAAGAAGCTATTAGTGCAAATGGTGTGTCGCCAAACCTCACCTTCCATGATACAAGCAACACACCAACCACCCGTGAAACAAGTGTACAAACAAGCAACCAAGCCCCCAATGGAACCATCCATAGCATACATGCAAGTTCTGAGGCGTTACTTGACAACGCAATTGGGCAGTACAAACAACAACTGGATGAGCTGATCAAGAGCTACACGCGTGCCATGGCAACAGGAGATCGTAACTACCTCAGAAGGCTGTTTTCAGATATCCACCAAACGAAGCACCTTCTCAAGTCATTTCGCAAGCTGAAGGAAGAAGAGTATGGAAGCCCCAAGCCAAAGACCACGGCCAACATCACTCAAGCAAAGTTGTCTGTAAGAGACATCCCACCATTTCAGCTCAAAGGATCTCACGTGTGGCGTACTGACAAGGAGGTGTTTGAGTCAGCTGGTCATTTTCTCTCAAGTTTCCAGAAAGTCCTGAATACTGGCAACGTGAGCAAGGATCTTGAATGGCAAAAGTGGCTACATGTGGCGTTACACCAAGACCATGATGAATGGTTTGAGTCTGAGCTGGCTGACAAGGGCTATACATGGGAACAAGCAAAGGTCGTGTTCAAGAAACGCTTCGAATCCATGGACTATATCGTCTCCAAGGCGACACAAGCCTATTCTATTACAATGAGCCCTGATGAGTCGATTCTCGATTTTGGCACAAGATTCCAAAGCTGTTACAGACAAGGAGGCCTTAAGGATGGCGAAGGGTTGGCGTTGCGTGGAGCTCTGTAACTATTTACACTCAACCTTCCGACGCTGATAGATCATGCCACAGCAAAGTTAGAAAGATCAAACCAAACATGGAGGACGTTGAGATGTCTGCAAGTGACGTGCAAATATTAAGGTTACACATGCGTGCTTTTCTGGGAAATAAATTAGCATGAAAGTTAGTTGATTTTAGTGAAAAATAATCCTCAACTTTAACAGCTTGTGTATCCTGCACGTGACCCATCCAATTGCTATCTACCCAGCGGCCATAATCTGTGGGATCGCCCCTATTGGATTGCAAAATCTGAAAACGTCACGTGCAATATGGCGTGTGTTACAAGCCGTTAAAGTAGGCAACTTCAGACATGGTACATTGTCAAAGTTAACTTTGAGCCCAGATTCTGACATTGTTTTTTATGTGACTATCATGCGCTCCTATACACTTTTTTGCATGATGTGGTGTGGAGAATCCGAATATGGTATAAAAATCGGTGTTTAAAATTTTTCATAAATTTTTCTTCTGAAAATGACAAAACATAGGCAAAAAACATTATAGTGCTGGTTTGCATTATGTCCATTAATTAAGATTTGGTAAATTTTACTCATAGTTTTGTATGAAGCACACGAATATTGTAGTACAGTAGAACAAGCCACACATGCGATTTACTAGGACAAACAGCCATTTTTACTGTGACAAGTCATACTAATGCATAGATTTTATATAGTAGCGAAGCCTTATTGCTGAAGCAAATTGATGAGTATGCTTAAAAACATTAGAAACGTTGTGTAACAGTACAAAGAGCATCATGCACGTGGTCAGTGGTATCATTGTGGTGCCATTAGATGAGCTAAGAATGATAAACCCAGTATAATATAAGTAGATGACACAGTATTTATGGAACATGTAACTTTAAAAATTAAAGTTGACTCGGGAACCTCACTCGGGATTCCTGTACCCAAAGAGCACCAATCAGCGTCCAGAGAAATCGCGCAATCGATGCAGTAGATGAGATCATCAATATTGAAAAAGCATATATATATGGTGTGTCTACCTCAATTCCCCATCTCATCGTCCATTCTTCTGGAGTATTACCTTCATCTTACGTTACCAAATACATACTATGTCTGCCCTCAGTACCTTGCCTTCCATGCTTGAGCTTGCTGCACTTACACCGAACGTTCAAGTTACTATTAGGTATATCTGTAGTTGCATTACCCTATTAGAAGAGCATCTTCTAATAGTATACTTGGTTAGTTACTTGAAGGAACATGGTTTTTTCTATGAGACCATGTCATGTGTGCATGGCACGACTATGACTTTGAACAATTTTACTCGCGATGGCTTTATGTGGCAATGCCCATCAGCAGCTTGTGGTTGTCGCCCTGGCAAAGGCTCCCGGGAGAGACGTGCTTTGAAATCGGGATCTTTTTTTTCGAATCGCAATCTGGGTGTTCATTTGGCACTTCAAGGTCTCTGGGGGTTATTGCATGGAATGTCGCAACAAACCATTACATCCATGCTCCGCACTAGTCGCATTACAGTTCGTCGACTTCCAAGGGATTACCATTTGCTTCTAGAGGCCGACCTTACTCGTGAGGACATGCATGTTGGTAAGTTTCAGGATCATTGTTGCATGCGTTTCATTATATAAGTGGCTAAGCATGTTCATAGGAGGATATACTGAAACAGGAGAGCGCATCATTGTCCAAATCGATGAGAGCAAGTTTGGAAAGCGAAAGGATAACCGTGGGCATCCAGTCGAAGGTGTTTGGGTGCTAGGTGGTGTAGAATTGACACCACAAAGAAAGATATTCCTTGCTGTTGTTCCACGCCGTGATGCTGAAACGTTAACACAAGTCATCTGTCATTTCATCAAGCCGGGTAGTTTAATCCATTCCGATGGTTGGAGTGCTTACTCTGGCCTTCGGGATACAGAAGGGATGTATTGGGTACACCAAGCAGTAAACCATCGTATCGAGTTTGTGACAGAAGAAGGTGTGCACACAAACAATATTGAAGGTACCATATACTATTGATCTTCATGGCAGCAATTGGCGTATGCTAATCAGCAAGGCTTGAATTTTTCTTCCAAAAACAGCGGCATTTCAATTCCCACTTAGAGTAATCACCTAAGTTCCCCATCATCTTTATAGCATCTTAACAAGACAAATGTGTATGTAATTTAGCAGTAAAACGTATAACAGCTGATGTTACTAGAGGTAAGATGAGTAGGCAACGATTGTTAGATAGAGACCTTATTAACATCGCTGACTCCTAGGTAAGAGGCATGTTATAATAAGACGTACGCATCTATCCAAAAGCGTTCTTTGCACAGCTATACCGGCACAGCCCTTTATTGTGCTCATTTTCAACCTTTCTTTTGATTCATATAGCCTAGCTGGGTAGAGTACTTGGGTGATTTCTCTAAGTGGGAATTGAAATGCCGCTCTTTTTGGAAGAAAAATTCAAGCCTTGCATGCTAATCATGAGTCATATATAGGCACTTGGGCTGGAATTAAGCGTGGTATCACGGAGCGCCAGCGGACAAAACAAATGACCCCATGGAAGCTTATTGAATTCATTTGGCGTCGCAAACATAGTGAGGATTGGTGGGGTGGATTATTGAGTTCCCTACGTGATGTTGCATTTGAAACCATTGATGATGGTCGTGAGGAAGGCGAACTATCCCATGGACGTGATCAGATTAGAATGCCAATGCCACGATTTACTGATTTCAGCTACTTTCAAGATGGTAAGTTTAATGGAAAAGGAGGATAGGATTAATTTTCTGATCACTATATCGTCATAGCAGACTCTTCGACCATTCCTCAACGTAGGCCAAGGTCGCCTTCCCTTAATGAAGATGATATCGAGTTTAGTGAGGATGAAGATTCTACCAGTAGCTCAGAAGTTCCATCTGATGATAGTGATGATAGTGATTATAGTGAAAGTGCATAAATATAGGCTTTATTGGTTTGAAAGATTACTACTAGTTTCCTTCACCTCTACTGCTACTGAATGTGTGATATTATACAATGAATAATGTACTCCACTTAATTTAGTTATGGTCCTAATATAGGCCTGTTATTAAATTCTAGTCAAACTATGTTCAGGTCCAGTAAGTCTTTTGACTGGACCAGTAAGTAGATAAGTAAGTAGCATAACTAGCTCTAAGGATCCGGGTAAATATTCATCCACAAAAATGTGGCTGGTAATTATTGCACGTGATAGTACGCGACAAATGAGCATAGAAAGGCTTAGTATGGAAATGGCAAGTCACATAGTAACATCAGCAGCAAATCGCGATTGAAAGTGCAGACTTGAGTGTAAATAGTTACCATCAGCCCTTTATACCATGGTCGGGAGCTGAAGGATTGTCGTAACATTGAATTTGAAGAGTTACAAGGAATGAGCCTTAATGCAATCACCGAGAACACCAAGCGATTGACTGTCAAGGCGGCGCTTAAGATGGATCGTTCAATCATTGGTTGTCGCTGCAAGTCAGGTTGCAAGACTGGAAGATGTGTATGTAAGAAGGCTGGTAAACATTGTACCAAACATTGTCACCAAGGGGCTAAAGGTACATGTTTAAACCTCCCGCAATTGCATGATACCAATACCCAAGGTAACGAGGAGCGCCCACGAAAAGCACCAAGGCTTACCAATGCAACACCCACACGCCGAATTACACGGGCATTGACAAGACGCGAGACTCGTTCATCCACAAGAATATAGGTAGATAGATAATCGACGTAGCGGGTAGATAGATCTTTTCCATACGCTAGATAACTTTTATAAATATTGGTCCCATATGAATCGCTTTGGGTGCTATCCTTGATGTTGATCAATTGCTTTCGAAACATTCGATTGCATGCAAGGTGTCCAAAATGGTTATTTTTTAAGCATCTTGAAACAAAAAACAAAAGCATAAACCATGCGCAAGACATGAAGGTGATATTAACGTAGAACCGATATACTACATCGAGGTAATTGGTAACTCCTGGGATTGTTACCCCACTTTCCAAATTGTACTAGTACAATTTTAAAACCCAAAATTGTACGCTTTCAATTCCAAATTGTATGCATACAATTCAGGAATCCCAAATTGTAGACGTACAATTCAAGAACCCAAGATTGTACGTCTACAATTTGGAATTGTACTAGTACAATTTGGAATTGAAAGCGTACATTTTTGAATTGTCCGGGTACAATTTCGAATTGTACGCCTTCCGATATTGTACTGTAACAGCCACAACCTATTGCAAACTCCTCACCTATGCGTGTGGTGCACACGTATAGCGGATGATCGGTTAAACATTATCCATTAC
>NW_026695525.1:0-8412 GCF_029851405.1 Lichtheimia ornata | reverse complement strand
GGATGACTTTAATGTTCGTGGGTAGCGCTTTTGATTTCGTGGGTGATCATAAACTATTCTATGCAACAGCGTACATCAATCAGCAAGTCGTATGCAATGTTGACCAGCAATACAGCGTATGAAACCTTTATTATCACCCACGAAATCAAAAGCGCTACCCACGAACATTAAAGTCATCCTGCGCGAAAATTAAAGTCATCCTCCACGAAATAAAAAGCCGTGCCCACGAAACCAAAAGCGTCACCCACCAATTCAAAAGACGCTGCCCACCAATTCAAAAGGCACTACCCACGAAACCAAAAGCACTACCGACGAAACCAAAAACCACCACCCACGAACTCATATGTCATTAGCCACGAACAAATAATCATCACCCACGAAACCAGTCACCTTAACCACGAAATCATTATCCTCATGTTCCACTTCTTTTGGGAAATCCTGTATACGAGCAAGCCGTTATCCCAAGCAAGTGGCGCGTCATCATCAAGATGGTATATACAAGACCCAGCATACAACTACAAGATGGCATGTTTATGGGGAACACTGTAAAGGATAGGTAAGAAAAGGATGAGGTGTTGGAATGTGTATATGGATTGCAGCTTTTCATCATCTAATCCGTTTTTTGATAATCCACAGGTTTACGGGACCATTTATATAGGATGTTTCTTTTCTGGTATAATAAAATCACTGTCGCTAGAAGGAGATGGCATTGGATGATGGATAGTGAAATTGAATATGTATATAGCACTGTTATGTAATAGATGATGTATTAATGATATGGTCTGCCAATAAATAATGGTTACACTACCATCAAGGAATCACTTGTGAAGTTTTTTTTGAACTCTTACTCATCGCAGCCACCGAAATTTGCCTGACTTGCTAATCGCTCTTCTTGAATGTACGTACGAGTATGATCTACCATGCTGGATCCTGATGGGGTTGGGGTCATTGGGAGCAATGAGGGGAAAGCGTGTAAACTAACAAACAGTAGTCAACGAACATGTCTGCTCTCATAGCCAACGCCGTGAACCTTATCAGAAACCAAACGACTGGTGCAGTAGCGGACATATCGACTCAAGATGTGTACACCTTCACAATACACCCAAAGGATTTTTATGCATGGTTGGAGAATGAGGAACGCCGCACGTCATGCACGTTTTATTACCGCACCACTGGTAATGCATCCATTAAGAATAAGGATTTTTTCCGCCTTTACGGCTCGCTTTTGCCTACCGGTGCCACCCACCGCTCTGGTTTTGCTTTGCCAAAGAAGGCTAAAAAAGAGCCTGAAAGAACGGTTGTCCAAGCTGGTGTCAAACGTGGCCGTCCCATTGAGACAAATTACATTGGGGTATAGTGTCAGCGTGATCATTGCTTTGTATTACATGTATACCATGCTAATGTAGTCATACTTTAATAGATCTTTCTATGTAGTCGCAGTGGTGAAGCAACTGGTGCGAATAACCTACCATGCGAATGTACAGCAACTATCAAAGCCACGTGCAAGGAAAACGAGCTGGACACTATGACCGTGGAGTACAATTGGAAGCATGTCAACCATATTCCCGGTTCAAGCACTGATCTTGCTACTGCCCCTATCAGCCGCCAAGCACGTGAGATGATTCAAGCGATGGTTGACCAAAACATGACATGGTCTAGTATCAAGAGTATCTTGAGAGTGGGTACACAATCTCTCGTTGATATTTATGATGGCGATGGTTCAGGAATTCCAGCAATCATGCGCATTGGATACAGCCATGTATATTACGCTATGAGTAAATTCATGAATGAGCATGCCAAATTGAATGATGATATTGAACCAAGCCTTAAACAATGGAGCACCAGGATTACAGGAGAGAAAGGCCATTCTACCTACATTCCCATGGACGATCATCAACCTGGCATGTTTTTGTATGCTTTCCTTTCGCAATGGCAACTCGATGTAAGTAAATGAAATTATCCCAATAATGAAAGGCTATGTAAATTGATGTTTTATGAATAGCGGTTGAAGGAGGATGGCAATGTCGTATGCATGGATGCAACACACAAAACATGTGTGGATGGCAATAATGGAGATTGCTTTCTTTACACCTTGGTTGTCCGTTCAAGCATCACGGGAAAAGGTGCTCCTCTTTGTTGGATGATTACTAACTCCAGTACCCATCATCCTGTCAAAGCCTGGTTGGAATGGTTGAAGCATGATTTTGAGTTCATCCCTGGTTCGATTATGATTGATAACTCTGATACCGAGATCAAGGCCATTCGCGCATGTTATGGTGATGGCTTTAAAATCTATTTGTGTCACTGGCACATCTTGCGTGCTTGGCGCAAGAATGTTATCAGCAAGGTTTGCCGAGCATCCGGAAACAAGGCTGGTGAAGATGATGTAAGAAGACATCGACAGCAAGCAATGGATCACATGGTTGCTATTATGCAGGCTGCAACGGTTACCGAATCCGATCAATCGTATCGCAAGTTCAAAAGTTGGGCTTACAACAATTCAGAGTCGTGGGATGTGAGCGAGTTGATGGCTTACTTTGAAGAGGAGTACATGCCGAAGAAGAAAGAATGGTGTCGTGCGTATCGAAAGGTAATGTGATTTAACGTTGTATTTTATACATCTTGTTACTGATATCCAAAAACCATTGAAGCAAAACTATCGCATTGATACCAACAACTATATCGAGACATGGCACCGTTGCCTTAAGTCCGTGTATATTCCCACGCTCAAGAAGAAACGTTTGGATGTGTTGGTGTATGTGCTCTGGACAGCAGTTCTTGCCGATGTCCTCAAGGATCATATAAACGTGAAGCATGGATTGCAGCATTTTGTGTGGTCAGCTGCAGAGAAAGATCGCAAGGCGCTTGCTGATGCTGTCACTGGTAAGGCGTAATTTGCATATAGAAGTCATTGATCATGTATTCATTGGATTTCATCATGTCCATTAGATGAAGAAGCAGAGGAGGTGATATTGCAGCATGCAGTAAATCGCATCGTCGTCAGATCGTTTACCAATAAGAAAAAGAAGTACGCCATTCAAGTTGATGATGATAAAAACATGATGAAATCATGCGCATGTCCTGATTATCGTAAGAGCTCTGGCATATGCAAGCACATGTTTTTATTGCATCGTGTCGAACACTTGGACTTTCCTCACACGCACGCTACAAAAAATACACCTCCACCTACAACATCAATTCCCCAAACCAGACCAAATCGGGAGCATGAACTTAATGGTGCGATAGCAAGGTGGGTAAACATGCCAACAATTGATTCTTCCCATTATTAAATTTTGGATAGATTCCATGCAGCGATTCAAGCTCTAAGTAGCCATGCTCCTCGTGTCTCTTCCCAAAACTACCAACCGGATACAGCACGTGATATCAACGACGCAGCACAGCAACTAGAATCCGTGTATTCCTTGCTCAAAGAAAAGGATGATGCGATCCGCAGCCTTGATGGACATCAGCGTCGTATATACAGTAATTCCATTACCTCTTTCCCCTTCCCTCTGAACACCTCATAGATTTCTTTTGCTTCTTGAATATTATTTTATTGGGCTATACTTCTGTTGTCAACTTCCTCCTTTAAACCTACAGCGACTAGATGATGAAAAGCTGCAATCCATATACACATCCCAACACGCCATTCTTTTCTTACCTGTCCTTTACAGAGTCCCCCATAAACATGCCATCTTGTAGTTGTATGCTGAGTCTTGTATATACCATCTTGATGATGACGCGCCACTTGCGGGCTCGACTATTTGCACCCCCCTCATGTGCACCCCCCTCAGTAAAATTTTCACATCCCGATAGGCGGCATAGCTTTTTTTTCGGCTGTGTGCTGGTGAGGGGGGTGCATAATGGTGTCAAAAGTGCATGAAGGCATGGAAGGTGTTATCATAGCATGATGATTTTGTGTACTGCTATTAGATGGTAGTGATAGTAGAGATATTCTTTAAGCCACCGTGCAATGTAGCACAATAAAGATCTTAAAAAACTTTGCATTGCAACATTCCTGTCACTCGCTTTTATTGCAATTGAACATGACGAACCCAAGATCGCGTAACACATTCGACAGAACGCTCATTCCAGAAGAGATTCGTGGAACGTGGGAAAGCTATTATGTAGCCCGTGAAGAATTGAAACAGTGGGCTAAACGTCAAGGTTTTGCTGTGAGGACTATCCGTGGTAGCCCTAATGCACCAAATGGAGATGCCAAGTTGATTATCGGATGCAGGCACTCTGGTACTCCTCGATGCACAGATGAACGCCCAGCCAATGAAAATGTTGTTAGAACATTCGTGGCGAATGACGAAGGTGACGTTACCGAAACAACAGTATCGACGTCTCGTAAAAAAGATTCGCAACGCATGGAATGCCCTTTTCGTACCAACGTGCGACCTACAACAGACAATACCGGTGAATGGCATATCACCAAGATTGAACTCTCACACAATCATCCAATGGCGCTCGAAGCATCCTCATACCCGATGAATCGTCGTCTGAATGAAGCCCAATATGCAGTCGCAGTTGGGATGATTCAATCGCTATCTAATAACCGATCGATTGTGTCATACCTGAATACCCATATGGGAGCCATGGTTCAATCAAAAGATATATCCAACCGTCGTAGAAAGGTGTTCGCCAACGACAAAGATAAATCCATGCGAAATCTCATCGACGAGTTGTATAAGCATGAATACAAGGTTCGCTATACAACTATAGACAAGGGCAACAAGACGCACCTGCAAGGCCTTTTCTTTGCACACACGTCAGCTATCGAGATTGCTCGTGAACTTCCAGACGCCATTGCCATCGATGCAACATATAAGACCAATGCATATCGGCTTCCTTTCATCCAGGTTATTGGAACAGGCAACATTGGCGACCCTGATCTCAAGTCATTTCATATCGCTGGTGCATGGGTAGCCCAAGAGACAAATGAAATGTATGCATGGGCAATGGAATCATTGAGAGACGTTGTATGGCCGGATGATCAACCTGCAAAGCCTAAGGTCATTGTCACCGATCGGGAAGCCGCATTGATGAATGCATTGGATAACGTATTCCCAGATGCTCGTAAGCTCAATTGTACAGCCCATTTGCGTCGTAATTTTCGGGAGGATTTAAGAAGAGACTTCAAGACTGAGGATGATTACAAGAAGGTTGAACATGCATTGAATTACCTGATGGCAAGCAATCATCTTGACAAAAGAATCAACATGCAAGTCATCGCCGACATGAGCCTAGAAGATGAGGCAAAGAGGATGTACAATGAAGCAGCTGACAAATCCAAGGATCCAGAAAAAGTGAAGAACTACTTGACGAAGTAAATATTGATACAGCGGCTGCTTTACATTGAATGTGCCATTGATGAGTAACATGTAGGAAGCTGCAATTCCAAGACAAATGGGTTGGGCGGTGCGTTGCCAATGTCATGCATTACGATACAACAACAACAAACCGAGCAGAAGGTGCTCATGCGGACTTGAAGAGTGTCATTGAAGGAACCCCCAATCTTTATATGGCATTTAAGCAGATCGACATGTTTTATAGAACAAGGGTAAGCGTTGTTGGCATAGATAAAAAGAATAGCCTTTTGATGCGGATTGTTGTAGAACCTTGCATGGAGACATGAAAAAGACAAGGAAACCTTTGGTGTTGACGCACGTCTTCCTCAAGCATTGAAAGATCGCCTCTCCTTATTAACACATAAAGTGACAAAGTATTGTTTGAATGCGATTAAGAAGGAATTGGCGTATCATAACGTCATCAAAACCGATCACTGCAAATGCTCAATCAAGATCAACTATGGTATTCCATGTTGCCATGTCATTCCATCCGATGGTCCTATCCCACTAAGTCTTGTGCCGAGACGCTGGCATCTATTTCCGGAGTTGACAGCTACCTGTGAGTGCACATCGCTATTGACCATGCTCATCAATTTTATTGACTTTATTATGTCATAGCTGATGAAGTGCAGGAAACACAAGATAGTAGTGTGATTGCTGTTTCCATGCCACCAACCGAGATTACATTGGATGAGCAGTTGGCCAATCAACTTACGAAGATTGAGCAGATCCACCAGCAGTTGAAAACGGAACAAGAAAAGCTGCAAATGCTTAAGCAGTTGGAGAGCATCACCAATCAGGATATCCCTAACTTGGATGAAGTACAACCACCCATCAAAAAGGAAAAGGGAAAACAAAAGGCCAATCGTAAGCGTGACCGGATCAAGTTGGAGATTATCGACGACGCAGTCAAGAGAAAGGCCAAAACACCAGCAGGGAGGGTAGCTGCAGCTGAATGGTATGTGTATGTGTTCGATCAATCATATGCAGCTAACATTATGGGTTGCATTGTCATGTAGGTATGGTACGTCTAGCAGCAAAACACAAGAGCCTAACGATCAAGCATGCAATCCACCATCATCAACGTTCAAAAGAGTCCGTTTGATACCTTACCTTGACCGAGTTTCTCGATACATACAAAGAGATGCAGTTGACGACGTGTATAATCCTCGCGGTGATGGTAATTGTGGTTTTCGATCCTTGGCAAAGGCCCTTCTTGGTGATGAGAAGCTTTACAAGGACATCAAGAACAGCATGCCGGCTACGTATTCCAAGAACAAGCACACACTTTACAAAGGGTACAATCACAAAAGATTGCCTACCACCTTGGATGAAAATAGCGCTGAATGGTTCATCAATTTCGAGTGCTCGCAAATCGCTGCTGATACATACGGGTTACCAATCGCTATTTATGGCCGACAATCATACTTGTTCCTTCCTTGTAATATCACCCCATCGCAAGCTCGCTGCCTCGTTCCTATCGTATTACTCTATGTTGGTGGAAAAAGCAACAACGATGGCAACCATATTGTTTGGGTGAAAATTAAGAGAGGGGCAATTATCAAGTGGCCATCTATCGATCCATTTCGCAAAGCAATTGTCACCAAGGATGTCACTAACGATCCATGGTACAATGTCTTCCCTGATGTATTTCATCACACGGTCGATCCATGTGTTGGATCATCTCGTTCGGTCACCAAAACACCTGCCGACTCATATTACATCTCTTCAGAAGAAAGTGATACTGAAGAAGTACTTGATTGGACGACATCATCATAGCTTATTGGATCTTATTTAGACTTTTTATTCTATTTCTTCTTATTTATATCTATAGACATTCAAATATATCTTATCTCTTAAGTCCATCATTGGTATTTAGTATCTCGATCGTTGTGGCTCGTATTCATCAATGTTAGTGGTAAAGATTGCAACCACGGATCATGCTATGATAACACCTTCCATGACTTCATCCAGCGATAGCGGCTGCTGTTATGTTTGGTCGTGGTAGAGTGAGAGTGCAAGATAGGGTGTGTTGTAGTAGGGTGACAAGGTTGTAAACGCTGTATGAGGCTATGCAATAAAGGCCTTGCTAATAGCAATTGCTGCAATGAATGTTGTTACGATTGATCGTGGTCGAGGAATGTACAAGAGAAGGTGTCGTATCAAGAAACGCGGGTGTTGTAGTGGGGTACACACGCCATGGACTTGCCCATTTAGTCAAAGACAATCGGATGAAGAGAGTTGTATGCTTGGCATGATGTTTGAAACCATTATGCACCCCCCTCACCAGCACACAGCCGAAAAAAAGCTATGCCGCCTATCGGGATGTGAAAATTTTACTGAGGGGGGTGCACATGAGGGGGGTGCAAATAGCCGAGCCCCCACTTGCTTGGGATAACGGCTTGCTCGTATACTTACCTTACACGCAAATATACATACCTGACCACTGCCATAGCCGTAGCCACGCTTCGCAATAAACATGTAAACAATAGATACGTCGTCCGCAAAGAGAATAAGAGCATGCCGTGGTGACCGGGGGTGGGTATAGCTAATGAGCTTTGCTTGCATCAGGGAAAGGGAGGATCTTGGCAAAAATAAAAAACGCAATGCCGCTGTCGACCAATCTGAGACCCATGTCACGATCTGAACGCCATGCTTAGCTTGCCTAGCACTCCATTAGGTTGTAGCAATTGCGCAGTTGTTGTAGATTGGTGGGTTGGTGCTGGAGATGGGTTGAATCGGTAAAGAAGAGGTGTTGGGTAAGTAGCTGAGTAGGCTCACTCAAGTCAAAATGCCCAAGTCAATTTCAAATCCAGCTCTTTTTGGGAACAAAATTCAACTTTTGCGTCATATAATCATTGGTTCTTGTCATGGATCCTTCTTGAAGATTAGTCATACCAAAGATCTCGTAAAACTATAAATAAGGATAGAGCGATAAGAATAAAGAAGAACCATCTTTCAGTCTCAACGTACTTTTCATTGTTATCCATTTTCTATTCCCAAACATCACACACTCGCCGCCATTTTCTTCTGCCAACCCACCAACATTACAACGCCC
>NW_026695524.1:0-8639 GCF_029851405.1 Lichtheimia ornata | reverse complement strand
CCAACAGTGTCCCCTTCCACAAGTCAACTTTGTGTACGCATTCAGTGGCAGTTTAGCAAAAGAGCTCACATGCGATGAGTGTTTCAACACATCGTAGCGTGCAACATTTCATCACTGTAGGAAAACCTTCTCTGATTAGCTCCATTTCATCCCAAAACAACTACAATTTACTGGAACAGCTCTGTATGGCTACTAAATGGCTTTTCGTTCATCATTCAGCTAAAGTTTATCATTAAATAACTAAACAAGATATCTAAATGGCTCTGAATCAGCTTGATTGTGTATTGGGGATAAAACAAGAAAGAATGCACAACAGTGGACATTGCTTGTGTTACATCACACGATACCTGCATAGCTGTGGTGTGCATACACTACAGCTATCACGATTCCTCGAGGGCTCTGCGCATCACCTTGTTAACTACATGGCGTTTTTTAACCTAAATAAACAATACGATTAGTGTTCTCGTCGAATGGCACGATTGAATAAGTAATCCTTTCTTACTGCAACTATATTTTTTGCGAGTTTCCCTTGACAATGGCTAGCCATAAAACGAAAAACGTCCAATGCCCTCTTTGCAAGCGATGGAAAGAGAGGTTCAGTCTCGATAAACATGTACATCGATGTTCAAAGCGACGTCGTCCCGCCCATCGTCCTGTCAAATTACACGTACCCAAATCTCGAGTTTTGGATTTGCTACAGGTAATCCCTTCCTCATATGACGTACAACAACATGTAGCTTAACTCCGTAATGTTTGGTTTCTTTAGACAGCTGAGCTACCCACCCCATTTGACTCTGGATTTTTGCAAACACCTGCAGCCCTATGTGGAAGGGTATCGAATTCTACCCAGGTATAGTTTCAACGAACATTTATCGCACTTCAAGCAGTTGACATTTGACGCCGCAATGTTACTAGGGACAGCAAAATTCGAATACAACCGACATGGATCGGAATCTTCCATATCATGCCACCGAAGCCAGTGATGATACAAGAAGCTACAGCGTTGATGCTTGTGATATGGAAATAGAATCAGCATCCATGCACCAAGATGTAAACGATAATCAACAACCCGTTGTTATCGACTTTGGCGGCAACACACATATCGATGACAGTGCCAAATTCAGTTTGCAATTACATGCTCTCTTGACACGGCGAGGTTTATCCAGAGATGCTTTCGACGAGGTGGTGAAGATGCTTAACGGATACATGCAACAACATGCCCCAAATGCGCCCCCTTTAATGTCGACGTATTTGAACCAGAAGCTCCCAAGCAATAGCTATCCAGTAAAGTCCGTTGATTTCGATGCATGTCGTAATGGTTGCAAGTTGTATGGTCCAGGCGATGATACAACAGAATGCACCTTATGTGACAAGAACGGTGTTCCTCGTTGGATTGATGGTCAACCAGTGCAGCAAGTTACATACCTATCGATTTCGGAACAGCTGGCATTATTGTTATATGATCCGGAAGTGAGAGAGATTCTCGAATTCCCAAGGGCAACGGATGGCAATGAAGCCGACGAAGAAGATTGTATGGAGGATGTATTCGATGGCGCTATTGTTCGTGATATCGTCAAGTCCTATGATGATCCGGAATGCAAGCCTCTTATGCTCGGCATGTTCACTGATGGCTTTGAAGTGTTTAAGAAAGGCCATTCGTCGCTTACCATGGTCAATATTGTTGTATTGAATCTTCCACGAAGCATACGTACCGAGAGCAAGTTCATGCTACAGCCATGCATTATACCTGGTCCATTTCAACCTAAAGATCTCTTCTCTTTTCTAAAGCCCGTGATGGATGAATTAGCAACTTTGGACAATCGAGGTATCAGAGTCCTTTGCCAAGAAGGTGCATCATTGTTTGCAAGAGCACATTTGTTGTTTGTTGGTGGCGACATCCCAGCGCAAAGCAAGGTATCAGGCCATGCATTGCATACTCATGAATACGGTTGTCGCCTTTGCGTTTATGCTGCAAAATACCTGAAACATCGGTATACTTATCCGCCTGTTTCACGGGATGAACCACTAGCAAATGGAAAGCGAAAGCCTTTGAGAGCACGATATCGTACGATAACTGATTTTGCTACAGGCGATAAAGATCATGGACTTCAGCAACCAACACCATTTGCCAAACTACCCTTCTTTAGTGGTGTCTTTTTTTCCAATTGATGTCATGCATCTTGTAGCCAATATTGGAAAACAATTGGTCCGAATCTTCGAGGGCTATTACGATGTAAAGGTTGAAGGGAGACGATCCAATTCTAAGCACAACCCCTTCAAGTTGGCACCATCCGAATTCACTTGTGTTGATCAAAGCATCCAAACATCACATCGCTTTATCCCTTCTACTTACTCCGGCAGCATCAAATCAATTGGCGATCATGCGTTTTACCGAGCAGTCGATTGGATCCATTTCATGCGTTTTATTATCCCAACAATCTTTTTCGACGACTATACCGACACTTCTTGTCAAGCAGCCCTATCTAACATTTCTCAAGCGTGCAATATTATGTGCCAGCCGCAAGTTGATTCAGAAGATATCGAAACTCTAGGAGAATGTATTGATAAGTGGAATGGCTTCTTGGTGTCTTTGTCAATGGATGATAAAGTTATCGAAGAAACCGTATTTACGGTAAACCTACATTTATTGAAGCATGTTCCCGACATTATGCGAAAGCTAGGCCCAATGCACTCTTACAGCGCTTTCGCAAATGAAAGAGTCATTGGCGAGTACAAAAAAAACATCAAATCGAAGAAGGAGCCAGGCAAGAACGCTGCCAACCTTATGAAACAATTTGCAGCGAGGCATCGTTTGGATCGGCTGATAAAATTACGCAAGGACATGCAAGATGATGTTGATGAAGACTGCCAAAGACATCAAGTTTTGACTTTGGGTAGCGATGATAGTGAGGAATTGTGGGGCCCGATCCGCCAAATGACTATTGGGCAGTTTTCTGCTGCTGTTGGCGTGGACGTTAAGAAGTACTTGGAGAAGTACTATAGCACATTTGAAAAGCAAAGTGTCATTGTCAGCAACGAAAAAAGGGTTGAACTTGCGAGTCATCTATGGACACCTGATGGCTCTGTATATGATTGTTCATCTTTCCCCACAAAGTCGAAAAAACGTACAAGGCCATCAAGTTACGCTACCAAAAGAGAAAGTTTTTTTGTCAAGATCCTACTTACTGTTGACACCAACCCACCTCGGCGACCAGTCAAACTAGAACGCAGAGCTTTTTTCGGAGAAGTGCTATGCTATTTCCGCCATTACATTGGTTCAAAACCTCGGCTACTTGCACTTATGAGAATGAAGGAGGTCTATGACGATTGCAATCATGTATGGCCCATATTACGAAAAGCAGATCGGATGATGGTTGTCGATGTATCTAGCATTGCTTGTATCTGTGGTAGGATTGAAACAACTATAGAGCGTTCGTATGTTTATTGGTCATACAATACGGCGCACGAAGCTGAGGTGGGGTCACTCAATATGCTTTAAGAGGAAGGACACCCGTATAATTGTTAACGCCCAAACGCCAAGCGCAAGTGGCAGTGAATAAACACTCATGAAGCAATTCAGTACATCTTTGATTGTGGGAACATTTTAAACGCCAACTGCGAGTAAGCATTACTTCGCTCTTCTTTCTCTCGTTTTTCTTTGAGCAATAATGGCACATTATCCGTATCGCCTTTTAACCCGACAAGATGCATCCCAATCAAGTTCCAGTATTATGAGCGATGAAGGCAATAGCTTTCCTGTTTATTCTTCTCCAAGTGATTCTTTTTCCATACCATCAAGCGTTCAATCAAGCACTAGTGTTACAACTGCTCAAGAGATCCAATACATTCGCCGCCAACTGAAGGAAATCCAGGACACTTTGAAGATACTGGTAGACCGCGAACCTAGTGCCCCACAGGCAGGAGAGCTGCCGGTAAACTCACAACGCACCTCTGTGTCCCTCTTTTCGGATTTGCTGAGACCCCATCGCATCGTCCCACATCCTCGCCAAAGTGAGGTTGAACTTAACGGATCTCAACGCAAAGCCCAATTCAGCTGGAAATTGATGGAATGGCTAGTTGACCACGTAGCACGTACTCAGTTGGATATGGTGCTCGGCAAGCAAGACTTGGTGAATGCATGCAACAATGCCAAAGGCAGCTTGATTTCAGGTGTTCAAGGTGACATTTGCGCTACCTTCGATATCTCGAACGACGTGTCTTGGGGTTCTCTCCCAAAGAGAGCGCAATGGGCGGCTATTTTGCTCTTGGAAGAACGCGCTGCTTTATTCCTTCCGCTCGGAAGTTGTATTGCCCACTGGGGAGCGCGTTTGATGATTGCGAAGTTCTGGACAAGTACCAATACTACTAAGGCATCTTCATCTGATGGTACGTATAAGTCTATCAATAATTTGCTCCATATCACTATGCTAATTGCAACCTCCACAGATGACGATTGTCAAAGTGATGCTGCGGCCGAACCGTGCAATGTTTGCACATCGTCTTCCGATGTTGAAAGTACTCTATTTCTTCATTACTTGTACTGATGATATCAAAGGTGACGATAGTGACACCTCTTCCGAGGAATCTGACGAGACGGGATCATGCACTGGTACTGGTAAGCCTTGATATCGACGTTGATGGATATCCGCTCATACATGGATTGTTTAGATAAAACCTCATCAAAAGTACCAAGACGTGATCAAGATCACCCTGTCGAGGAAGAGTAAGTGCTAGAACCAGGTGAATGATGTAACAAGATCTTTATTCAAATTTTTCGATGATATAGGGATGTGATGGAAGTATCTAAACCACGTCGAGGATCAAGCAAGAAGAGAGGCCCGCGTTCATTTGACAATGGTAGGTTATGATTTTATTCCTCTTCATCAACAGCTCACTAATGCTGTCAATCGTAGTGGATACCACAAGAAGCAACAAGGCCTCCAAGGTTCAGAAGGTGGCTAAACCAAAACCAAAATCGAGAAGAAAACAAACAACAAACAAATAGACTTGAAACTTGAATGATAGCGTGACACGAATGTGATGAAAGATCAAAATAAATCTATTTGATGATGTTGTGTATCTTAAAACAGCCAGCTCTCAAGTTGTAAATGGATTCGAAGTATCATGATCATGAACATTCTAGTCAAAAATGGCCATTATGAGCACACAATTTGCTGCAGCAATAGATCACTCGTGCCCAATTGGAGATAAAACGACATACATTCGTAGCTATCTTGCAGCGCTATTGAAGATGGCTAGTGCCAAAATGGAGCCCATCTGGTATCCGTCAGAGACATCCTGGAATGATCATTCCCAGATTACTACAAAATCCTCTCGATTTTGGAGTTATTTAGGTATCTAAAGCCATTCTGTATTGTGCCGGAGTCAATTAGAAAAAGTCATTCCTACAGTGCATGGCCCCAATTCACCCACATCTGTGTTTGTTTATACAACTTGCAGGACCCACAAACTTGACCAAGATCGCAATCCCTGTATGTGATGCCACAAACATGGGTCGTCTTCGGGAAGGAATGAGCATCCGTATACGGAGAAGTATCACCGCTCACATTACCCACCAAGAGTATAAATACAGGGTGCAAATAGGTGCCCGACTTTAAAAAATGTCACTCCCAATCCCACAATCCATTGTGTAAGGTCTTCTTTTATGTAATCATTGCACCTGAAAACCTAACAATGTTTCTGTATAGTGAAGCTTGAGATGTATGTGTATGTGTGTGTGTGTGTGTGTGTAGATGATAATAAACGAATGACAAACAAAGTCTGTGAGATTGCTGTTTACTCTGAAAGTGTGTGTCCGGGAAAAGAGACCTCTTTCTATCGATCTACCTCTGAATACTATAACTAGGCGGATGCTAAAGAGTAAAGCTTTTCTACCAATAACAAGCTATATCGTAAATGAGTAACGGACTGAGTTGTATATGATGATCCACGCTTGTGTATCATCTCTTGTATGCTTATGTGCTTGTCTTTTGTATATACAATGATAAAAATGATGATAATGAATACATGATGTGTACCTTAACCGATCCATATACACGACAAAGCTACTCCTGACCAATTGGTGGCTGTCCTTGTTCGTGCCCTTCCTGGCGATCTCGATGAGGACACCGATGTAGCGGTGTTACTGAAACATGCTATGGACTTCATCGTCAACAACTGTGATTCGCCGATATTGAAACTGGTGTTGTTCGTTACAGGTCGCTTGACCAAAATTTATCCTGAAAGCGTGTGTGCTGCTGGTGGTGAGCTCTACCTTCAAAAGCTAGCAGATATAATTGATGAAAAGGAAAAAGAATTGCAAGCTCTGAAAGATAAATGTGCAAAGGAATCCAAGTAGGTAAGGATAGGGAAGCAATAGGGTGGTTTGACGATGCAGAGCTAAAGCTATGCTATTATCTTCATTAGGAACGTGTAATTGGTTTCTTGTCTTTTTTTTGGTCAAATGAATAAACACATAATGGACCCACAATTCCTAGTATCTGGGTGTGCTCATGTACCGATCTTTCAGCTTTTAACATAGTACACAATCGCCAGCTTCACGCAAGGATTCTCACCATCCATAAACGCACGCCAACAGCTCCAACTGTGGTGCACACGTATATCAAGTGACATTGAGATTATCGGTTAAACATTATCCATCATAACAATGCAAGCACATGCGGATCTTTACATCTCACCCACTTTCCACCATACGTACGCATGATCCAATACGACCACATTTACATGCATCACCACACTCATCCTTTCTTCATCCTTCTCTACCAGCATACTACACCCACGATATTAGAATTAAGATATAAAAGCACTGGAGCATCGTCTTCAGAATAAACATCAATCTCAAAGAGACTTCTTATTTTTTGTTCCTTTGCTTTTACTGCTATTTTCATCTTTGTTTACCTCACCAACACGTCGATCACAAGCATGCTCACCTCCATATCATCTCCACCCCCATCATCATCTCCCGTATCACTGCCTTGACCAAATTCCAGCGTCTCTTTCAAACGAAGGTTGGAAATGATAACATCAACAAGTAGCTTTATGGCCAACTTCAAGAATGGATCGAATACTACAACAATAATGCATGTATCCCAGTCAATGCGCGACGTCAACGCCAATGATGGATGGATAAAGTAGCTGACAATAACCCTTTCCCTTGTCGTTGTATTTGTTGTACTCGTGTGCCTTAATTGGATTTGTTGAAGGGTGTCTTGATAATCATCCGTGTATGTCAAAGTGAAAACGTACCTTCATTCTCATTATATATCGTGTGAATCATTATCTCTGCTGTATGGTATCTCGTATCGGCTCCAAGGATCGAAGCATGAGGTGTGTTGTTGGAGTCTATAAAAAAGCTGGGCTTACTGTGAAAGGTGATAACGTTACCTGCACCCATGCCAACTAGTGTTTACTGCCAGCAATGTGGAACCGATTGACCCGATGACTTGGTGAACACAACATGCGTCGAATTGGAAGGTGCTCAGCAGATTGTAGAGTGGTTCAGATTGTTGGAGAAGCAATGAGGAGAGTACGAGCAAAGAGGTGTCCATGAAAAAGCGCAACTTGAAGGATTTTCAGTGTCGAGGGCTGTCGGGATTCCAAGGTTAATTCGGCATGACATGTCACCACCCAAAGCCTACACAGCTTCATACAACAGTGTAGGTCAATCGACAAGACATCAGCAACGTTGGCTAGAGATAAACTGCATGGAGCAGCATCACGTTTGTCAACACATGTAGTTGGTCATTGACAGCGACATCCTTTCTCTTTTCAAAAGCACTGTTGTTGTTGGCCGATACAATACGCAGATAACCAAACCATATCGCACATGCATGTACACAGCGTTGGCGAACTTACATATGAGTATGGAATACCCGCCTACAGCTAAAGGTGTGAATGATGAATAGTTTTGATACATAAAGACATGAAAGCATATATATTGATACAAGTTATGGAAAGCATGGGTATATGAAATGATTAAAAATAAGGGCATACAAAGATAAGGCATACAAGCAAAAAAAAAGAGTAAAGAGCATACAAAGAAAAGGAGTGGCAGGGCATACAAAAAAGAGCGTAGAAAGGAAAGGAGTGGGATGGATGAGGATTTATTCGTCAGCGGGGAATGATTGGCGGATGTACAATGAACACATGCTTGAAGTAACTCTGCTAAGAGCACTTTCAAAACGCATGTCCACACCTTCATTGCGTGACCTATCCAATCGCTTTCGACTCATGGTCTGTAGAACATCATGGAATAAGCATGTAACTGGATTCCCAAGTGAACTACGACGAAGGAAGAAAGCTTTGTGTCCATGGCCACGACTTGCAACCTGATCCTTGATAGCATTGGCTATCTCGGCAGGTGCACTGTCGAAGCCATAGAACATGGTTGCTTCAGAATCATACTTCTTAAGCACCATTTGCACAAAGCTCATGAATTCGGTCGATGTGGTAACCGAACCCATGCTCTTCATCTTGTGAGCAACAAGGCCACCAGCCGAAATCGCCACAAGAATGCACGTGTCAGGGTGGGGATTTTCCCCAATGGCACGCCTTCTGTGGGATTCACGAGGCTTTAATGGATAGCTCCTGTTGGCATCACTCACGAAACTACAATGGCA
>NW_026695523.1:0-8789 GCF_029851405.1 Lichtheimia ornata | reverse complement strand
CCCTCTTTCCCCCCTCCCCCCCCCCCCGCCATCTCCACTCCCACCCACCCCCCTTCCCCCCCTCCCCCGCCCCGGCCCTCGGGTGTGGGTGGGGGGGGGGAAGAAGGAGGAACGATGACGACATGAGCTTCTTTTTTTTTGTAGCTCGGGATCACATGAGCAAGTGTGTCATGCATAATTCATGCACTGTGTTACATGTTCATCCATCAAGGGAAAAACAGAGGCTGTTTTATATACACTTGGTCCCATAACATTTGTTCATGATGGTTGTCACGAGTAGGCGTGATGATGACCGGTTTCAAAATATTCCCAAGTTCATTCATTGTTATCAGCCATTTGTTATTATGGGAATCGTTTTATCTATATTAGGATATTCGTTTAGGGAGCCAGCCTATCACTACAACCACTACTATTATCATCATCGCAGGTGGGCGTGTGTGCTGGGATTAGTTTCGGAATGAGGATAATCCATGTACCGCCTCACACTAGTGTGCCCTGGGCATTCTTTTTTGTTTCTGCGATTGCCGTTTAAGAGAAAGGGCAGACCACCTTCTTGGCATTTAAAAATCAGGGTCGGGATATCACACGCTTCTTATCTCTCTTTTTCCCTCTCTTTTACCATTTCAAGATTATACGTTTCCATGACAAAGGACAAGGCTGTAGTGACAAGTAGGGGATGGTTATAGGTCTTGTTGCATAGATGCATAACATGGCTCACCTGGGCAAGTCCCTGATGTCG
The DNA here is from genome assembly GCF_029851405.1 of Lichtheimia ornata. Taxonomy (NCBI): domain Eukaryota; kingdom Fungi; phylum Mucoromycota; class Mucoromycetes; order Mucorales; family Lichtheimiaceae; genus Lichtheimia; species Lichtheimia ornata. Next base: position 8,050 of record NW_026695523.1, on the reverse strand, counting down.
TTGCGCACCGTGGTTATTCGGGCCAGTATCCTGAAAACACAATGATTTCATATGAAAAGGCGATCGAGAACAACGCCTCTGCTTTGGAAGGTGGTAAGTACTGCTAACGTCACTTGGACGGAGACAACCCCCCTTTGGGACATGAGACACTCAATGGGAACTAGACATTCGCATGACCAAGGATGGCGAGATTATCATGATGCACGATATGACCCTGAATCGCACCACGACGGGTACAGGCAACATTGGACAAGTGAACTGGCATGGATACATTGATGGCCTTGTGACCAAAACCGATCCCCCACAACCGATACCCCGTTTTAAGGATGTTGTACAACTCATGCTTCGACGAGATGTGATTGACAAGAACATGTACATGATTGTGGATATCAAGGTATGTATGTTGTTGTTGTCATGGCAACAACAAATGAAATCAACGGGTCAAAGGCACATGCTTACCATGATCTCTTTCTCTCTTTTAGTTTGATAACCCAATAGCGATCCTGAATGCTGTCCACGACCTACTAAAAGCAGAATTCGCTGATCACATGAAGACCTTGGCTCGCCAATTGGTGATTGGTATATGGCACGTTGACTTTTTAAAGACGACGCAAGATCTGTTTCCCGATTTCAAGATATGCTTCATTGGATTATCCCTGGATGCCGCTCGCAAGTACTTTTTTGATGCCGCAGACTTACTCAGCATGCCATTCGCTGCCTTGGCTGATAAGGAAGGCCACGAATTTATCCAAGAAGCCCATGCCCGTGGTAAACGTGTAGCCACTTGGACCGTCAATGATGTTGAACAGATGCATGAGTGCTTAGCCATGGGCGTGGATGCTGTGGTTGGTGATCACGTGCAAGTCATGGTCAAGCATTTGCGTGAAACGCTGGAAGGTCTTTCGGTTGATGAATATGCCGATTACATTACAAAGAGCACCTATTTAAGCCATAGACGCACTCGAGTTTACTTTTATCTTTTGAAAAAGGCAATGCACTATGCTAGCCGTGGGTACATTGGAATGTAATAATATATCTATATCCATACGATTCTACTACTACTATTCCTTTGTCTTGTTGCTGTTGTTGTTGGCATCTTCGTTATGGACAATGGATCCTTTTTCATCCACCTCAAAGGATGCTCTTACGCGTTCTTCAGGATGATGTTCTTGTTGTTGTGATTTGGCTGCTCGTAGTAACACGATATGTCTGAATAACAATAATGCACCCACGCATCCACCAAAGACCCAGATGCCATAGACAATGAACCATGCAGGTCCTGAACGATGCATGGCAAAGCCAATAGGGATGTTCACCACGGCGAGCAGCAACAAGACACGACCCAACCACACATGTAAACCATTATGCCACGGCCTTGCAGCGCCCTTGGCACGTCCTCGTACGCGAAAGATGATATGATTGACGACACCCAATAGGATCTGAAACCATGCACCTGCTACTACAATAAGACCAATAATCTGTTGTCATGTGTATGTGAGTAGGTAGGATAATGCACAACACCACTATGCAGGCAGGCTATTCATACCATATGGGGTTTAGCTCGGAATCCCCCTGTTGCAATGATGCCAAAGGCAGCTGCCACCGTCATTGGAATGGTCACACAGATCGCCATGATCAATTTGTGCGCTTTGGCCCACCACGGCTTATCATGTTCTCGTCCCCAAGCAGATAATGCAATCGCTGCTGGTACAGCAAGAAGCCAAACAAAAAGCATCAACCAAATATGTGCATCAATGAGCGTTTGCTTTTCCATCATTATTTCGTTTCGTAGTAGGCGCGTTGATTAGGAAAAAGAGAAAGAAAAGAAAAAGAGAGAAAGAATGTGCAATAAAGGGGGAAAGAGAGAATGAAGCGAATATGTGTTAGGTGGGGGAGATCTATAAACAAGCGATAAAGTGTGTGTGCGTGCGTTTGTTTGTTTGTATAGAGAAAATCTTCTAGACTAGATTCACGGCATCAAGCAATTGTCCAGAGGGTTCCTTCATGTGGGCAGGTAGATATTGTAGAATGCTTTCAAACAAGTGGGTGCGCTCCTCAAACGATTCCTTATCTAAACATGCATCCATTCAATGAATCCTTATCCGTCTTACTGCTGCTGCTGTTGTTGTATGATACTTACCATCGTCATCATCATCATTATCCGCAAAGGATCGTTTCGTCTGCTCTTCTTGATCGGTAATTTCCGATGATAAACATAATTCGGCACACAATTGCTGAAATTGACTGGCTTCTTCCCTGATTGTGTGATCAACAATGGTGGCTACCTTGGATTGTAGATATTCGAGCGCCTTCAATGTGGCATCATTGACCGCTTCAGTATTACAGCCCCGCTTTGGTGCATTAGCCCGTCTGCAAAGTTCACGCATACGCTGCATCCGAATCATTAAAAGACAATGGCGAAAGATACTAGCTGGATCAGGCCTACTTTTTGTGTGAGAAACAAAGAGAAAAAAGCATGTACAAGGGAAACACTTACTTTGTTAACCGTAATTCCCAAAAATCAGCCAACCTTCGACCACCACCACCCGTAGCAGTATAGGCACTACCTGGCTCACCAGGGTTTCCACCAAAGATGTAATGTGCTTTTGTGGATGGATTGTAGACCATTTCATGTGCATAACGTGGTGTTGGATATTCATCATCGCGTTGTGTCTCCCGCTGATTTTTTGATTGATAGACGCACTTCCATTGGTTTTGTTGAATGCTGTAAATCCATAACTCATTGGCAATCATTTCAGAAGCTTGACGATGCTTGTATCCAGTAAGCACATGAATCTCCTGTTGGGCGCTTTCCATGATGGCACGTTGCGTAAAGCCTGCTTTGGGACCGAAGCTCTTGGCGTATTCTGATCCGATATCAGTTAATCGATCTTCATCAATTTGATAGCGTAGCAGATCCGTAAGATAATCTTTCACACGTTGCCCCGCAAATATGTACAAGGATCGACACGTGGGATCAAACAACATCGAGTGGCCGACACGTGACGTGAGGGGTTGATCATCATCCATAAATCGAGCCGCTTCATTGACGGCATTGAAGCTCGTTGAACGAGAAGCACCATCGTCCCTAGTAGTAGTAGACGTAGTAGTATAAGTAAGGGTGACCACTTTTTCATTTGATGAGGACGACGATGACGTACCGAATCATTTGCCAAGTATTAGTGGGGATGTGATATGAATAAAGGGGACCATAATTGTAGCCGTTGGATTCTCCAAAGAGCCGACCGCCAAACACAAACAATTCAGAGGACATGGTATCAATGCACATTTGATGATCATACAAGAGTCCAGGTCCACCTTCCCTCTAAAGATAAAATGTATGAGCTATCCTGCATGCTGTTGTTTTCACGTCATACGAACCGCTGTATTGTCGCTGATTTTCACCCATTGATCGTATTCCACAAAGTACCGATAAAAGTCGGATTCCAAGTTGGCTGTCATGACGACCGATGACTCAATAAATCGACCCAAGACAAAGATGGACTTGGTATCAGGATCAAAGCATATCTTGTGGCATGATCGAGGGCTTGGGCCACCCTGACTAGTATTCCCATTAGCTTGCTTGCTTATAAATACCGCCCAAACATGTTTGTTACTTACAGCTCGGTGTTGACGCTGATGAGTTGCCATCGCCCTTCGCGTATGTGATAACACCAAAGATCGGCCAAGTCATGTTGTCCATTCCAACCACCGAACAAGTAAATCTTTTCCTCTTCAGTGTCGATACACATTTGATGTCCTCCACGACCACAGGGTGCATCACCATCTAGCATAGTGTTGTTGTCAGCACACACATGCATACGCTCGTTGACTTTTCACATCTACCTTCTGTGGTGGACCATATCCGCTTCCATGTTGGCTTGTATTCAGCGTTATTGATGTACTCGTTGAAAATGTTGCATCCATGGGCCTCTTCAAGAACATGTTCCGCAGCGTCGAAATCTGATTCCAAGACGAGGTATTTGTGTAAATCGGATAAGAAAGGATGCTCCAACTCGACCCCAGTGCGATTCTTGATCATGTAGAAAATATCCATCATGTTGCGCTGACGAAAATGCTTAAGGCACAGCCGTAATGTCTCTCGTTCACGATACTACATACGACTCCTTTTTAATCACTCGCATTCTCACCCTCATCCACGTCTTCCAAGAAAGGCTTACATTTTGGTATTCGTTCATGACAAGCTCCATAATTTTTGGATCACTATGACCACGTAAATCAACATGCCAGATGCTGTAATTGAAATTGGGACCATAGGTGGCAAGTGGGACAATCTTGATATACTGGATGGGGAATACCTGCCAACAACAGCGTTTGAGTCAAAGATCCACGCACACACGCATACACATGAACTACTCACCACATTGCGTAAAGAATGCACGAGCGGGAATATTTCTGCTTCAGGGTTGTTTTGGAGTCCTAATTGGATGATGCATTGATTAAGTTGCTGTTGCTGCTGCTGCTGCTGCATGAAATTGCCATGTTACCATTATGCAGAATCTCCACCATGTCCTCTGGATCCATTCCTCCATACACTTTGAATTCCCGTAGATTGCATACATGGGCTATATACACCAAAGATGAATGAATAAAGAGTATACACAACACACACCTATATATGATTACCTCGATGAAACTTGCCAAACATGATGGAACCTAGAGTCGATGTTACCAAGTCGATTCGGGGAATTTTTACGTTGCGTTGACTTACAGGCTACGGCAGGTTGATCCAACCGTAAGACGAGATATTGAGTTTGGTCGTGCGTGCCAGAAGACCATCGCGATGACTGATCAGAGGGTTTGTTGACTCGAATATTGTGTGGGTGAAAGGTGCCACAATAGGAAGAATACTCGTGAATTGTATAGTCGAGACGTACTGGTGTTTTTGTCGCAATGACCTTGGATACGGCTGCTGCTGCTTCTGCTGCTGTTGCATAATGGTCAGCATTGGCAACACCCCATTCACACGTACACACACACACTTGCCTCGATCGTTGGTCATGCGTCCCATGGTATAGCTTGTAGCAAGGCCACCACTACTACTACTTCCCGCAGCAGCGGCATGGGCACCATCCAGAGATTGCTGCATTGGACGAGCTGGGAAAGGGCATGCGGGCATAGCAGAAGAAGGGTACACAAAGGAACACGATTCGGCGCTTTGATGATGATGATGTGCTGCTGCTGTTTTAGTAACATTCGGCTCGGCCGTTGTTCTCAATGATGAAAATGAAGGCATAGAAGCATCTACATCGCATTGATTATGACAATCCATTGTGTGTAAAACAAAACAATAAAGGAAAAAAGGAAATGAAGTCGATTCCCCCCATTCTTTGCTTGCCATATTCTGGTTCAAATGAAAAGATTTCTACTTTTCCCGGGATAACGTTCGTCGTCGCGTGCTTTATTATAGTTCAACATGCTCGAGCATCTACAAGGTAACATGTCAATAACCCAAGTGCTGTAGAGCATATCTACTACCACCACTACTTGCCTGTTTATGAGGTAAAAAGGCCAACCAATCCGATGTCGTTGTAGGAAGCAAGCCCATTGCATTGACTTTGTACACACCCAAAAGCACTGTCAATAAATGAAGGCCAATAAACAAAAGCTTCGGAACAATCAATTCTGCAGCTGTTTCCTTGGATTCAAAACGACCAAATGCTTCAAAAGAGAGAGGGTCAATAGGAGTGGATATGGGCACAACATCATTTACTTACTTTGTTGCAATGACATGATGGCTTTGGCTGGGTTCAAGAAGAGCATGATTGTGATCATGACACTAAAGATCTGCACACCGTTACCGGTCATATAAATCATGATGGCATTCATAGGAATACTCTTGGCTGGACCCCATGCAACATCCCAAGCTCTCTATATTGGGTATTAACAAACATCATCCAGGAGTTTTCGACAAAACATACCCGAATCTTTAATGCACTATCGTTATGAGCATCTTGTGTTGTCGTTTGTCGTGCTGACTTCTATGCTATTGTTCAGTGACCTTTTATCCTCCTCCTCTACCTCCTCAAGTAGTCTCGAACTTACTGAAGCCCCCTTGGATTGTGAAAGTGCACCTGGCTCGTATCCCACAGGATTAGCAACCGCTTTTGTCCTAATGTAAAAGAAAAGGTTGGTCCCGCCATCGACACACCAATGCTGTACCTCACCTTTTGTTTGCACTTATTGAAGCGTAATCGATCGACCAGTCCGGCATGTTGTAGCTGAGATGTGGGCGCGCCGCGTTGCAAAAGAGACGACAACCTGTAGTGATTTTGCGGAACCATAACTCCCACTCCCATTCATGATCCTCCACATTGGGATGTGTTGCCACCCAACCATTGCCCATCATTGTTGCCATGCAACCCCATTTCTGAAGCCCTCCAATAAAAATGCTGTCATGTATATACATTCATTTCAAAAGATTCAAATTGAATCATGTTATCGACGACGTGGAGCACCTGTTGAAACCTTTTGCCTAAAGTATCACAGCAATAGAATAATAATCAAAGTGTCGTTTCCACCTTATTTGCCAAGTTACTTTACGTTTGGCTGAAGTATGAGCGCACAAGTGAGGGAGCATTCATAACCACAATACATACTCACAAACAAAAGCAGGTTGAGTATTGATGATTGAAAGCACATGGGAGATAGCATGAGCTGGAGATGGAGCGGTTAGTGTAGGTCATGTGATTCAGCTCTTTTCTAGCATGGCGGTCCCCCCCCTCAAGCAGAGTTTAAATCCATTGCATTGCACCCAATACACATTGCTGTATCTGAATTCGTCTTGTCACTTTGATTCCTTTAAACCATGGAAGTTACCCATGAGCTACATGGTGATGGTATTTGGGTCATCTCATGCTTCATGGATGATCTCAGGAATATGGGCAGTAAATGGATTGGCCTGAGGGCAGATGCCATCTAGAGGATATAGAGGTTATACAAATGCTGTAGTATCACATCTTTCATCATGTACATGTTTTTATATTGATTGGAGATACCAATGAGAAGATATATGATATTATAATTGAAAGGGATCAAAGGAGGTATATAAACAAGGACTAAAATTGCTTCAAGCGATTTTCAATATTCTTGGTGATGCAGCTGTTTGCCTTTGATATCGGCGAAAGCGGATCATGTGGTGCGTAGAGCTATCAATATGTAGTATCGTGACAATGAGCATTACGATGATATCTGATCTGATAATTGCCTTGCATCCTTACCTATTTTCCCTTCAATAAAAGCTTTTATCATTATACCTCTCGCACCGTTTATATCTTGATCCATGACTACGCCACAGTTCCCACAATGGAAAAGCTTGCTTCCACCGAAATGAGGATGGCACCATCCACATTTGGAACACATTTTACTTGTATATGCCTCATTTTGGACGACGACGATCTTCCCGCTCATGTTCGCTACAGAACCATTTAGGTCAAATGTACCATTGTGTAAAATAGATGCCTACCTTTTTGCTTGAGGCGTTGCCGGAATTTGTAATGCTTCCATTTCAACATCAGACGAGTTGTTGTGTCGCTGACCACTCTTTCTTTTGCCTCGATCTGAAGTATGCTTGACCATATTGCTCGTTTCAGATATCGAATGTGTCCAGATGTTGACCATGTTGCCGTTCCCGATAACATGTATCTTCGTTTGACCATCCATCAACGTTGTCAACTCGTTCAGGGGATCCTGATTTGACCTTCATTGCATTGGACACATAAGCCCTTCACGACCTCCTTGTGCTTGCATGCATCTGTGGGTGTCTTGATGATGTCATACAGCATGCGATAGAAAAGCCTTGAAGCAATCATTGAGGAATTGCCATTGTTCATTGACTTGGTGGCACCTTCGCGAAAGATTCTAGCGATTTTGTGTCGACGCCACGTGGCTAGCTCGCTGCGCTGCCGGCGCAAAAGATACTTGTTATATACATTGATGCTGCATAGTCGGTGAGTATATAAACGAAGAGGAATGTATAAACGATAGTTACACCTACCACAAAGGGTTCATCAAGGAACACAGCCAAATG
>NW_026695522.1:0-9230 GCF_029851405.1 Lichtheimia ornata | reverse complement strand
ATTTGAAAGTTGGGTTTTGTGAGTGGACTTTAGATTGAGCACCACTTGTAAGAGCAGGGTTTGATTTGGATGGTTTATTGGGTAATCTCAATGCGTGTACAACGTGGTTACAAGGAGATTGGATAGTGAGCACCAGATACTTTATCTAAAAGTATCAAAGAAGATGATGTAAAGGTGGGGAGCAGAGAGGTAGAACGTGTAGGTTGTAGCCGAGTTGGGCAAAGGGAAGATGTTGTAATCGAGAAAGGGGTGAAAAGGTTGGGAAAGTAAAAAGTCAAAGGTGCCGACGTTGGCTAGAAGTGATGTAAAGATGATTGGATCACCAAGTTTGTTGAGTGATGAGAGGGCCGATGCAGGCAAAAGTAAGATTCAGATTGAAGATTCAAAGATAAATGTGCCTCTGGCAGCGCTTTTTGGCTTGCGAGGGCTCGTAACAGAGATTCAGTTAAGATAAATTGTGAGCTAAGCTGCTGGTTTATTCACTTCATTCTGAGGGTTTATATATCTTTTGACGTCTAATCTTTAGAACGTTCGCATGGAAACAGCGCATGCTCGATCCTTCATGTGATTGCCGCAGTAATGCACAATGGATGTTGAAACAGCTGTTGCATGAAAAAGTAAAAAGGAAATAACGAAAAGACGTTGAACATTATTGGTGCAGGGTTAAAAATGGATACAACGGTGGGTGATACAACAATGTGGGGAAGTTTTTAATCTAACAATGATACAAAGTGGAGAGATACAATTGGTTCAAGGGTGTTTCTATTCTAAGGGTGTATGGGGAAAAGTGTAAGAAGATGATGTGATGGAGAGGTGTCAAAGATGACAGCAGCACGTGGTTGTGCATGAATGATCGCTTCAGGATGCAAGAAGTGTGGAAAGGACACCGAGATTTTCATTGTTCCGAAATTAGATTGACAGGTTGCTGCGGTAAGGTGGTCGCCATGACAACATGGTTGCTATGATACAGTGATTGCTGGGGTAACTTTGTATGCGAAAACAGCATTGAATGATGGATCAAAGTATACAAGATTGTCTCAAAGCCTTATTGACTCGCGCGCTGACAATAGACTAATAGCAATCTTATCACCGACACTTTTGATACCTTACACCTCCCGGCGGCTCGCGAAATGTCGTCTCGACATTAACAAGTCGTCAAGATGTGATATGCATCAATGATAAACAGCTTCACTTTATAAGGGTAACAAAAGGATACAAGATCCTCTTTATTGAAAAAAAAGGGCCTTATTGGCAATTAAAGGGAGAGAGAGAGAGACGGGGAAGATAACGTATACATTTTTTTTATGCTTTCTTATCTTTTACAATTTTTTTTGTGGTTTAAGGCAAAGATGATGAGAATTCATTGTTTGTTGTATCGATCATTTGAGACAGGCCAATAGGAGATAGGGACCTGTGGATCGTAATGACGCCACAAGAAGTTCATCATTTCCCCAACGGCTCGACGAACAAGTTCTTCATGAGAGTCATCTTGACAAACGCTAAGTAGCGACATTTGGTCCGCTTCTCTTGATGTGGTTCGATGTTCGCTATGGATCCGATATCGGTGGATCGCGTCGACGTGCTTGTAGACGTGTAACCAATACGTATAATCGGCTCGAGTATAGGCGTAAAAGCCATTAAGACCAGGTATTTCCTTGGGCTGGAAATGAAGTTCGCCCCATCCTTCATCGTTGGATTTGTCGCTGCTATTGCTAGAGAGACTAACAGTAGAGCTGGCAGAAGACGTAGACGAGGAGGGCATTGAAAAATGATGATGATGATGATGATGATGGAGATTGAGATAGTATTTCTTTCTCTTTATATATATTTTTTTTCTTCTTTTCGTGATAAATGATACATCAAAGGATAATGGATAGCAATGTGTTTTTCTTTCTTTCTTTCTTTGTGAGGCTAATGGATATTGTATAATTGGGATATGTGTATACATTTTCTTTTCCGAAGGATAATAGCACTATGGCAAAGAGTTGTATTGAATGGGGGTTGTTTGAGATCTGCATGCGTACACCAGTGGTATGCATTGGGTGTATGGGGTACAATGGGATAAAGGTAGGTGCTGCATGTTCACCCGTCATGAGTCGATATGCGTACAGTCGCCATTCTTCTTGAAGAGAGTGGTCCTGGTCTTGATGATATGATGGATGTACAGCTGAGTTTCGTAATATGGATCCGATTTCGCCAGTAATGAGGTCGCTTGCCAAATGCATTTCGAGCATAGCTTCTCGATTTTGCATGATTCGTCGGTGGAGGCTTCGTAATCGTTGTACATCGTTGGGGGCAAGCATCATGATATGGTTTACAACTTCAAAGGGGCCTTCAGTTGCATAACGTGGTGGTGCATCTTGGTCATCCACATCATTGGGTTGTGTGTTATAGTCATCCATATCGTTGGGTTGTTGAAGATACGATCTCTGTGGGCTCGTAATATAGGTGTCTTCATGATGAAAAGATGTCGCTAGCCTTTCTTGAGATGAACCCGATATAGTGGATGCGTCGGGCATGTCTTCATCGTCATCGTATTCGTATAACGTTTCTTGATCGGTGTTCGGTGATTCTGGTAGTTGAGCGTTTCCAGAAATGATCCTTTGTAGATAACGTCGCCATTCTGGATCGTCTGCAGCATTTGTAAGTGCTTGCAATGCCTCATGGAAGTTTGATGGTTGATGCACAATTTGGTTCTCCGGTATGGTTTGTAATAGATGTGGTATCAAAGGGGGTAGTGCGTGAAGTGTTTCTCCCCTTGGTGTGTTAAAGTGATCGGCTGCAGCTTGTAGAGATTCCCTCACCGGACTTGATAGGGGAGATATCGTCAAATGATATTCCGATGGTACGTTGTAGTTTGGTTGATTATCTGCAGGTGTGGTATTGGAGGTCGCCATGTCGAGTGTTTGTTGATGCGAGTGTGCGTTTGATTGCTTTTGATTTGATCTCGTCCTTGGTTTCAGATTTGGATTTGCTTTGATAATTTGGGTTTGCTTTGATAATTTGGATTTGCTTTGATGTTTGGATTGCTTTGATGGACGTGGATTGACTTTGTATGATTGAAATCTCGCTTTTATACGTCGTCTCGCTGGCCTGTATTCCCTCAATCGTTGTTTTCGTATTGCAGATTGTAGATGTCTCAGCGTGATCTTTGCTGTATTTGTTGTTGTATTTGTTGTTGTAATGAGGATGGTAAGGTAGGGATCTCAATGATGGGCCGCAGTCGAGTAAGACCTGGTGGTGTGGAGTAGCCATCCGTATCACTGGTATCGGTTGTTGTTTCGTCATTAGAATGATCATTGTCATCAGGTGAGCTGCTGGTGATTTGATTTGCATCATCTTGTGTTTCAGGAAAGATGGATGCATGATGCTGCATTGTCCTGCATTCCGTGTGCGGTAATCGATATATCTTCATGCGATTGCCATGTACTGGTCCTTGTAGTGTGTCGCCGTTGAGCGTCTTAAGAATGTATGTGCCTCGCCGTTTGACCTTGTGTACGATGTATGGTCCATCCCATTGCTGCCAAAGCTTCGAAAGCTTGGAGTCCAAGCTTCAATTGTATACAAGCACGTGGTCGCCAATGTTGAATGGGGGTTTAAGCTCTCTTTTGGTGGATAAGATTTTCTTCTCGAAACGTCTTTTTTGGGTCTCCTGAGACTTGCAAATAGCCGCTAATGCTTGTGCTCTGATTTGTTTCATATGCTCTATGTGGCATTTGAAACGTGCTATGATCTCTTTTATTTGCTTTTCTTCTTTTTCTGTTTCTCTTTCTATTTCTTTTTCTGTTTCATCTTGATTTTCATCCTCATCTAAGTCTTCATCTTCATCGTCATCGTGATCCTCCAAATGTCGGTCCAAAGGTGAATGGGGGTCTCGACCATAAGTGAGGAAGAATGGGGTGTGTTTTGTTGATTTGTGTCTTGTGGTCCTGCTTGCATAGACGATTGCAGGCAAATAGAGATGCCAATCTCGCTTTTCTTCTTCCGGTAGGGTACGTAGGATTTGCCCGAAAGTTCGATTCCATCGTTCGATGTTTGCATTGGTCTCCGGGTGATAGGTTGACGCCAATTTGTGTGTGATCGAGTATTGTCGACAAACGGTAGCAAATATTTCGTTTACGAAGCTTTTGCCGTTGTCAGTTATGATGTATTTGGGAGTCGAATGTTGGCAAATGATTCTTGAATAAAGGAAGTATGAAACTTCAGTCGCCGTGATGTATTTGAGTGCTTTAGCCTCAACGAATTTTGTGAAGAGACAAATCGCCGCAATAACGTATTTGTGTCCTGCTCGAGATATGGGTACATGCTTGATGTCCATGCTGATTTCTTGAAAGGGCTTCTCCGATACAGGTATTGGGTGTAGTTGCTCTTGTAACATTCGATTTCCTTGTTTTTGGCACCGATCGCATTGTTGTATGTATTGCTTGATGTCGTTTCCCATTCTTGGCCAATAGTACAGGATTTCCCAAAAGAAGTGGAACATGAGGATAATGATTTCGTGGTTAATGTGACTGGTTTCGTGGGTGATGATTATTTGTTCGTGGCTAATGACATATGAGTTCGTGGGTGGTGGTTTTTGGTTTCGTGGGTAGTGCTTTTGGTTTCGTGGGTAGTGCCTTTTGAATTGGTGGGCAGCGTCTTTTGAATTGGTGGGTGACGCTTTTGGTTTCGTGGGCACGGCTTTTTATTTCGTGGAGGATGACTTTAATTTTCGCGCAGGATGACTTTAATGTTCGTGGGTAGCCCTTTTGATTTCGTGGGTGATAATAAAGGTTTCATACGCTGTATTGCTGGTCAACATTGCATACGACTTGCTGATTGATGTACGCTGTTGCATAGAATAGTTTATGATCACCCACGAAATCAAAAGCGCTACCCACGAACATTAAAGTCATCCTGCGCGAAAATTAAAGTCATCCTCCACGAAATAGAAAGCTGTGCCCACGAAACCAAAAGCGTCACCCACCAATTCAAAAGGCACCACCCACCAATTCAAAAGGCGATACCTACGAAACCAAAAGCGTTACCAACGAAACTAAAAACCATCACCCACGAACTCATATGTCATTAGCCACGAACAAATAATCATCACCCACGAAACCAATCACCTTAACCACGAAATCATTATCCTCATGTTCCACTTCTTTTGGGAAATCCTGTAACGCCGTCGTATACGATCCAGAGTGTTCTTGAATTTGTAATGTCCCGCCAAAGGATGTTGATGTTCGCTCCAAATGATGCCATTGACTTGATCTTTGGTGACAACTAATCGCGTTTGTGATCCTCGCCGATAGAGTTGTTCGCCTTTCATGAAGTAAAGTCGACTTTGACTTGTAATCGTCTTCTTTAACGCTGTTGTGGTATTCGGTGGGTATTCGAGTGTCTCCAAGTAATGTTTAATGCCGTTGTATAGGTTGTCGTTCATTGGTGGATGATGGTGTATCGTAATGCGGATGATGGTATGTGTAACAAATAGATGATGCTCTTTTCTTTTACGTGGCTTTTCTTTGTTTTCCTTTCTTTTTCAGGTCTTCTTTTTTTTGTATACGCTGTTTTTCCATTATGTCTTTTTCTTTCCAATGCCGTCGCAATGCTGTTCAGTTCAACAATGCCGTTATCGTGATGGTGATTTCAATAGCCGAGACGTGACAAAAAGTCAGCGTTGTTATGGACACGTCCAGGTCGATATTGTGTCTCGAATTCGAATTCGCTAAGGAATGCTATCCATCTTGCAAGTATGCCGGTAGGATTCGGTTGATTCAATAGTCCTCGCAAGGCAGAGTGATCGGTGATGAGCGTGAACTTCTTTCCAAGTAAGTATGGCCGTAGTTGTCTGATAGCCCACACAGCAGCAAGGCATTCTAACTTTGATATGCCGTAGTTGGACTCAGCCTTGTTCAATCCTCGAGAGAGATACAGTATGGGTCGTTCCCTGTTATCGTCGCCAAGTTGTGACAGGACAGCGCCTAGTCCTTCGCGTGATGCATCGGTTGCCAATATGAAAGGTTTGTCAAAATCAGGTCGCGCCAATATCGGTGGTGTTGTGAGTGCCGTCTTTAAGTGTTCGAAGGCTTCAGTCGCCTTAGGTGTCCATGGTGTGTCTTCTTTCTTGGTCAAACTGTGTAATGGTCTTGCAATGCGGGCAAAATTGGGTACGTGCTTTTGGTAGAATGAGCAAAGGCCAAGAAAACTTCTCAATTGGGTCACGGTCTTGGGTCGTGGAAAGTCTTTTATCTTGCTAATCTTTTCTTCATCAGCCCCAACGCCGTCAGCTGTGATGATGAATCCAAGAAATTGTAGACTCTTCTTGAAAAATATGCACTTGTCGGGATTCAAGGTAAGATTCGCCATGCGTATGCAATCAAATGTTTGTCTCAAATGATTGATGTGCTCCTTTGGTGTCTTTGAATAGATGTTGATGTCGTCGATATATGCCACAACACACTTGTTGATAAGAGGTCGCAAACAGATGTCCACAAGTCGTTGGAATACTCGAGGTGAGTTGGCACATCCTTGTGGTAATACGAGGTTCTCATACACGCCTTCTTTACAAACAAAGGCTGTTTTCTCAATGGAGTTAGGGTGTAGTGGCACTTGGTTGAATCCGGATCGTAAGTCGAGTGCTGAAAATATCTTTGCGTTGCCGAGTGCGTCCAATAGGTCATCGATTCGTGGTAAAGGGTAAGAGTCTTTTTTGGTCACCGCATTAAGTTTTCGATAATCAATGACTAATCGATAATCGCCGTTCTTTTTCTTGACCAAGATGACTGGTGATGCCCATGGTGATGTTGATGGTCGTATTACACGCAATTTGCAAAGCTTGTCAAGTTCTTGTTTCAATGCGTCTGCATCAACTGGTGCTAATCGATATGGTCGAGCTCGAATGGGTTGTACATCTTCGGTTTCGATCTTGTGGTGCATGAGATGGGTACGTCCAAGGTTTTGTCCATCCCAATCAAAGATGTCTTGATATTCACCAAGAAGCTTGTATAGGTCGTCCTTGATTTCCGGATCGTCAATGTCCGGTGGTTTGAATCGATCTCGATATTCGTCTGGTAGCTGCTGAGTCTCCGATTTTGGTGTTTGTGATTCTTCTTGATTGTCGTCATCTCGAATGAAATGGTAAGTCCCGATAAAGCTTGGGTGTGGAATGATCAATGGAGCATTCAATTCATTGACGATGGTGATCTTGAATTCCGTTTCACCAGGTTCGATGTCTCGTCCAAAGTAGTGGTGGTGGAAATGCTCTGGTCGCATTCCCTCTTCAGGTTCGAACCTCAAATGAAAGTGAACGGGTGCTTCCATTTCACTGTATATGTGTACTTGATCTCTTGGAGGTATAGTGATGTTGGCGTGCGATATGACTTCATACGTTTGGGCTTGTGGATTGTATTTTCCTCTCATCACGTGGGTGTCGTTTGTTGAAGCCGCCGTTGTCATTGGGAATAGCTCTTGTGAATGTTCGTCTCGTGTCGTTGTGATCAATGTGGATTGTGCAGGAGGTGCGAATTCATATCCTATAGCACTTTCAACATCGTCATTTGGTATTCGATCAGGTACGTAGTCGCCAATGGGTTCTCCATAATAGATGATGAGGTCCTCCGTTCGATTATTTTCGATGAAGATTGTGAATCGTGTGTCGCCGTTTGATATGGGGTTTCCGGGTATGCGCCGATCAATGGTAACGTATGGTACACCAGGTGATTCGAATATCATGTCTTCTGATGCTTCCATTGGTAGGTTGCCTATAATAATTTCTGTTTCGCCAGGTGGAACTCGGATGTCGTATGGTGCGTATAAACCGTAGAAGATAGTGTCATCTTCAATAAAGGCTTCTGCTTCTACTTCAGGCTTCTCTTCTGGATCTTGTTCGAGAAAATAAATGCTATCCGAGCTTTCGTTTTGTGTATCGCCATTTGTTGTAGTGCTTGAAGAATCATCTGAATCGCTTGATGAATCACTTGAGGGATAGTCTTCAGATGATGTTTCGGATCCATTGTCGCTGCTGTAAAGGATTCCAGGGGTACCTCCAGGGTATGGTTGCTTGCTAAACTGGTCTTGCTGCGCCTTGATGATTTCTTTTACATATGAAATAGGAATGCTAACTTGCACTTTTGCCACACGTAAAGAGAGAGCCTTTTGAGCAAAATTGATTATTGCATGTGCGCGAGTAAACCAATTGTTGCCAACAATGAGTGGTACAGGGCATCTGCCAAGTACTTCAACATTAATGGGTATAGTGATTTTATTCCCAGGTCGTAAAGGTACATCAAAGATAATTCCTAATGATGCTTGTTGTGTGGCATTTCCTAATGTAAATCTAGCACTAGAAGGAGCATTGATTTTCAAGCCGATGTCGTCTGCAAATGTTCTTGATATGCAGGTCATGGATGCGCCGGTGTCGATTAATGCACGTACAGGGACTCCGCAAACGTAGAACGTTGCATAAGCTGCCGTTGATTCAAATGTCCGCTTTTGGCCATCAATCAGTGTCACGTTTTGGGTAGGTGGTGTTGTCGCTTTATCGTCTTTAGGTTTTGGCTTCTTCCTTCGGATAGACGTGGCTCCATGTAGTTGTCGTCTGATAGCAGGTACCAATTTTACGAGGTCGGATCATTGAAAAGATAGGGGACCACATTTTATATACTATATATACATAAATATACGTAGCTAAATAAGGAAACTGGGATTTAAATAAAACCCCGACATGGTAACAGCATGCTCCGAAACGATCTAAAACAATCTCAAAAAGCAGTCACATAAGAAATTGATGCCCAATTTTGTACCTAAAGAAGGCTAAACCAAAGCTATACACTTGAGGGACCATGGCTTATTTGTCGACACTTCTATCAGCTTTTCATACCACTGCTAATGCTGTAGATGGAGAGAGCAAGTCCAAAAACCTTGTAGATGATGAGAAAAACGCACCCAACTTTGACCTTCATTTTCTCGAAAGCCAACCGCCTAAATGACTTGCCAACCATTGTCGGTGGCGATATAGAGTCGTAGTACTTTGGTGAAAGTGCCAAAATCGCAATACAGGCTTTCACCACTTCTATTTTTGGCGCTTGCGTGGTTCACCATACCGAAACCTGGGCAGGTTGCTAGTTCGAAAGTTTGGTTTAATGGTCGACATCCTTCTCTGTTGACCAAGAGGTATGGGTTCGATTCCCGGGGAGTACCTTTTTTACCATGAGTGATGTCTATATTTTGTTCTTTTTTTTGAAGTT
>NW_026695521.1:0-9305 GCF_029851405.1 Lichtheimia ornata | reverse complement strand
ATGCTGAGTATGAAAGATGATGGTGATGAGATCTTGAGAATACGACACCGTTCATGGCTCTATTGAACATTAAAGCAAAAGGAGTGGACCCATGGCGACCTGCAACCTTATTGTTGAGAGCAAGTTGTGTAGGCTTCACATACAAGTCCCAATCTTTGATTGCTCCTTGGACGCACTTACGGATGACATTGACAGTGGTTTGTACGAAACGCTCTGCCAAGCCATTGGCCCGTGGATGATAAGGTGTAACGAGTCGATGCTCAAATCCGGCTGACTCTGTAAGTTTACGCATTAATGCATTAACAAATTCAGTGCCATTATCGGATTGCAAATAGCGGGGGAAACCATAATCGCAAAAAGTGTGAACAACCACTTGTACCACTGTATCGGATGATTTATCCGGCAATGCATGTAAAACGCAGAATCGCGTGCATACGTCAACCATAACTAATAAGTAAATGTTACCACGATTGCTTGTATCGAAAGGACCAGCTAAGTCAATTGCCCAGTGATCACCAGGTAGGTAAGCGTGGATAGGACGTAAAGGGTGATAGCCGACTTTACCGATGTTGTATCGTTGACATTTGTCACAGCTATGTACAATACCCTGTGCTTCACGGTGCATGTTATCCCATGTTAAACCATTGGAATGGAGGTAGTCTACCATTGCCTTAGCACCAAAGAGACCAAAAGCGTGTGCTTCAAGTAGCAATTGCTTGCGTTGAGATTCGGGTGGTACAAACATATCGTCTGTGCCATCATCCATACCGCTGTTGGTATTATTGGTGTTGCTGCCTTTGACCTCGATGGCATGATTTGTGTAAGAGGTGTGTTGATTACTATGCGTTTGCGTAGCACTGCCCTCTGCCAGCTCTTTAGCCGTAGGGAAAAGGCGTGAAAGCTGATCAGGTAAAGTATTATCAAGTCCAGGCAAGTGCACAATGTTAAAATTGTATTCAAGAATAGTGTCCAACCACCCAAGCATCATTGGGTTGGCAATCTTTTGTGTATGTAAAAAGACCAATGCTTTATGATCGGTGTATAAAGTGAAGTGATTACCCCAGAGAAACTTATGAAATTTATTAAGAGCGAAGACAATGGCGAGTAGCTCACGCTTAGTAGTGGAGTAATTACGTTCCGAAGCAGAAAGTGAGCGTGCCATGAAGCCAATATGGTGTGTTTTACCATTGATTACCTGATAAAGTACCGCCCCAATGCCAGAGTTAGAGGCATCCGTAGCAACCTGAAAAGGATGGTTAAGATCAGGGTGGCACAGAATAGGTGCCTGATGTAAGATTGTTTTTAGGTTGTCAAAAGCCTGTTGTTCAACATTACCCCAAAGCTTACCAAGTCGATTGGCGTATCGAAGCTTGTCAAGGGGAGCCATTAAATCAGCGGCCTTTGGGATGTGTTCACGAAAATAGTTGATGACCCCAAGAAAGCGCATGATGTCTTTTCCAGTTTGCGGTGTGGGCCAATCCTGTACATTAGTAACCTTGCGTGCATCAAGAGATTTACCCTGTTCAGACACACAAAAGCCAAGGAGGTAGACCGCTTTTTGAGCGAAGTGACATTTATTTGGGTTGAGGATTAAGTTGACGCTGGTAAGTTTCTCAATGGCGGCAGCCACATGTTGAGCGTGTTCCTCAATAGTCTTTGAAAAGATGATGATATCATCCACGAAAGTGGATACGAAAGGCATATCATTGAAAATGATGTTCATAGTGCGTTGGAAGGTGGAAGAAATAGGTTTGAGTCCAAAAGGACAACCTTTAAACATTAGCTGTGGAAAGCCAGGAACCTTGAATGCTGTTTTAGGTCTGTGTGGTTCATAGATTTCAAACCTGTGGAAAGCACTTTTAAGGTCTAAGGTGGTAAACACCTTGCTACCTTGCAATTCATGGTAGATATCATTGATTAAAGGCAACGGATGACGATCCGGGGTGATCAATACTTTATTAATGTGTCGAGGATCTAAGCAAGGGCGTTTGTCAGTGTAATTACCGAAGAGATCCTTTTTGGGTGCCAATGTGATAGGGCTGTTCCACATAGTGGATACAGGTGCCTTTTCAACCACGCCATCATCGATCCAAGATTGGACCTGTTCACGAACCTTATCAAGGCAAGCAACTGGAATGGGATACTGGCGCTTATGGATTACTGTGGCATCATCATACATATCAAGATAAATCATTGACTCGGGTACAGTGCAAAAGCTATCTAAAGGAATGTCTTTATTCTTGTCAATTGTGGGTTGTACAATGCTAAAGAATGCGTCACGCTGAGCGTGGGAACCTGCAGGAGAATTGTTAGGCTCGGGGACATCGTTTATTGGCGTTTCTTTTTCTTTCGGTTGCGCTTTCCATGTTGCTGTTAAACCGGTAATGCCAATGTGCAGTTTGGGCATTAAGTCAAGACCAATGGTAACTGGTGCTTCACCTGCTAGATCCATAACCAAGAAATCGTGGTTGCAAAAACGACTGTCGTATTCAAGTTGTACATTAGCAACAAGACCAAGCAAAGTTGCAGAGGTACCATTTTGAGCAAGCGAGACGTGTACATCAGAAACAGCAGATTTATTAATATGAGCATTGATTTTTCTAGCTAAAGACGGTGTGATAAATGATCTAGAGGCGCCTGTGTCGACCAAAGCGAGGACCTGTTCAGTCTGAACCGTGATAGCAACAACGAGTGAGTTACAAGTGTTATCCTGTAGTGCGTGAAAAGTGTGTTGACAATTACCTGTAATGTCCATATCCGCCAACTTGATAGGGAGGACAGCATCAAGAATGGCATCGTTACGGCTCATGGTGGTAGGCATGTTGTTGTTGTTGTTGGCACTTGAGGATGTTGATGATGAGGTGCCAGGCTCCGTGTACCGCACGTGTACAGCCCGATGAGCAACTTGCTTGCCCTTACCTCTCGCAGCCTTGAAACGTCGATAGGCATCACACTCAGCAAGGTGTTGACGTGAATAAGGAACTTGTCGGCAAAAACGACATTGATTATCGTTGCCAGAAGTTGCGGATGATGATGGTGGCTCGGAGGATGAAGATCCTTGCGCGACATACCATTGTTGGCGTTGATGTTCCCGAATGCGGCCAAGGACCTCACACTCACCACGACTATGGGTGCCCTTAGGATGGATAGGACAATCACCATAAACACGGCGAGAACGACGAGAGGGATTGCTGCTGCTGGCTTGACCATGGGGACCATTGTTGCTGTTGGAGGCTCTTGTGCGCTGCTTCTTGCTATGACGACCACCCAAAGCAGACTCCATATGTTCACCAGTGGTACGGATGGCAAGTTGGGCTACTTCATGCAAGTTGGTGGGATCGGAAGTACGGTAAGTGGATGCGATAACAGGATGCAACCTGGCACGAACAGCAGGGAGAAGAGAACAAATGAAGTCGGCACACAATTGATCATCCTCACGGCGGGCAGCTTCACGTGACAACTCCTGGAACTCCTCCACATATTCACGGATGGATTGATCATGGTCTTGTCTCAAGTCATAAAGCTCTTGACGCTTCAACCACACATGACAAGGATTACCATACTCGGCCTCGATAACGGCTTGAGCACCAGACCAAGAGTAACCTTTGCCAAAGAGACAACGCTGGAACCACGAACGCTGATTGTTGTCAAGACACTGCCAGAAAAGTCGCTCCCAATGCATATCAAAAACAAGGTTGTAGCTATGAAGCTGGGCTTCAAAAGCGGTAAAGAATGCACTGATGGACTCATGGATAGAGCGATCCTCAAAACGAATTGGACCACCCCGAAGCTGTAAAGCAGGCATGTCCCTTGGCACAACCTCCTTCTCAGTAGCAGGACGCAGGGCTTGTTTAGCAGCTTGAAAGGCCTTCAAGTCCTCCAAGCACTCGGTAAAGTGGCGCTTGCGTGATTGGCGGACCTCAGGCGTGGCACCATCCTGCAAGAAACGAACGGCAGAAGCATCAGCCAAGGCTTGTCGCAGCTTTTCCTCCTCATCTACTTGAGGCTCAGAAGAAGCGGAAACGCTGCTGGTAATGGTGTCGCTGGATGATGGCTGTCCATGGGAAACTGGTTCCTGGTCTTGAGGTTGCTGGGGTTGGGTTGTTTCACCCTCACCAGTAGGAGTGACATCTTCCATGGGTGAAACCTGGTCTTGGCTTTGGGCTGGCAACTGCTCCGTGTTTTCAGGTACGTTCTTGATAGTCTTGGGGGCCATGGTAGATAGAACAAACAAGGGTTTTCAAAGGAAAAAATGAAATAAACGAAGATACAAAGAACACAAGAAAGGGGCAAGGATAAGTCCTTTGAGATTGATGTTTATTCTGAAGACAAAATGATGGTTCTTTTATATCTTTACTATTTGAAACTGCAGCTGTACGGGAAGACGATTAGGATGAAGAAAAGATTTCCATGGACGTATCGGATGAGAAAATGATGATAAGAATGAAAGATCTTTTCTAAGATGTCGGATCAAGTCGTGAGAGGATTATTGCCATTGGTGTGATTACCAAGAGGTTGTTCTTTTCTATGTGCTATTGGCTATACGTTAAATCTCATTCTCTTTCCATGGATCATCTTACTTAGGTAATCCTGTGTTGACCACTCATGATGTAGGGATAGTTTAACCGTTGTCTTAGATAACGGAAGAAGTGCTTAAATGATTATCATGGATGTGTGCCTGATATTGATGTAGGCTAATGTCACGTGTTTTTATTCAAGAAGTATCTATGTACACAACAATGTGATATACGAATGATATACTTGTGATCTTGGGAACTTGAACATGTGTTATAATGGTTGCTTAGCAACATCATGAGGGATTGAGTGAATGTCATCTTGCATCTTGTCATGTGATTCTTTGGTTGGCTGGGTTACATCTCACAAGCGCTATCCCATTTTTGCTCTCCTTCTTGACTTCATCCCTTTCCCTATTCTCTTGCAGTACCCCTTTTATCTTCAGAGTTGTTACAGCTACGGCTTCTCACCCTTACAGCTACGGTTTTTCCCCTCTGGACTTTCAATCATAGTAATACATACGCTACCTGGTCGACCAATCCTTTTCAAGTATTGTTGGTGTTTTATCCTGCTCTCTCGCTTTCTTTCTACAGCTGCGACTTTTCTTCCTTACAGCGACGACTTTTTTCTTCTTGCTTACAGCTACGACTTTTACATTCTCAGCACCTTGACACCGGTTTCACAAGATCCACTTTGTATCACTCGTCATTATCATTCCCAGCATCATCTTACCCTGTCCCCCTTTTCACCTGCTTACAGCTACGACTTTTACATCATCAACCTCTTGACAGCGGTTGCACAAGGTGCATTTTGTATCACTCACCTTACCATCCCCAGCATCATCTTACCCTGCCTCCCGTTTCACCTGCTTACAGCTACGACTTTTTTTCGTATCCTGCATCCTGCACATGTATGCGGCTTTTCTCTTAAAAGGAATCGCAGCCATTGTTCACGTGTGATGCATAGGTGGTACTTGCGGTACATAGCACCCGCTTTGTGTCATTGCCTTTTTTTTCCTCTAGCCCCCTCGTCCCATATTCAATCTCTTCTCGCAACCCTTGTAGAATTTCTCGCATTCATGCTACCGTAGCGAAAGCTGTTATGCACAAGAAGTAGCTTGCTCGAAGCAAACTCCGTTACGTTACTTACAGCTAGAAGAAGCTAGTGGTCGCAGATAATGAATACAAACGCTGACTTATTATATATGTAGTTTCACACGTTTTTGTTGATGGAAAAAGTGTTTAACAAGCATGAACTAAATTCGATTTGACAACATGGCATTCTCGTGTCTATAAATGCAATGTTTTTGAGTGCTATGATTACACATCCGGTGTCGTGTCAATAATAAGTAAAGGGTGTTGATCACCCCATCAATAACATCCCTTGCATCATTATGCGCATAATCCTCACATCCATGTATTTATTGAAACCCTTGATCACCGTACAAATATAAAAAGAAACCATGTCGTAATAAAACAATGACCATCAGTCTCACAGTACTTGATTCGACCCTATCTTCTTTTTGTGACATCTCATCCGGCCTTAGACCAAGTGCTCATAAGCTTGTATTACATTGCATTATCACCACCTTCCTCGTAGGCATTGAATGCCGTCTCGTTCATCTCTCTTTAATTCACCAGGTTCTCCTTGCATAATTTTACAGCTGCTATAGAGCGAAAATCAATGCTTGATAACCAAATGTCAAACGTTAAAGAAGCTAAAGCCAAACAACTTGTGGATCAATTGGAAGCTTTTGATGGCCATCCTCTTGTTGGAAAAGTCTTCAAGGACCTCGACGCTGTAAAAGTGGCAATGACTGAGTACACGAAGTCGCATGGATTTACATACGTTGGCAACCCAAACAGAGGGAAGACTGATCCGTGCAATGGCGCCTATTTTTACTGTGGCAATCATAGTGTCTACAAGGACAAAGTCGGTGAGAGTCGCCAAAGAAACAAAAAAACATCGTGGAACAGGCTGCAATTGGCGTGCATATGCATCGTTCGAAAAGCTTATTGGTGAATGGGTCATTCGTCATGTTCAGGGCCACTCCAAGCGTACGGTCCATTACCTGCCTAGCAAATGCAAAGAGCCAACATTGTTTGGTAACGATGACTAAGTGCTAGAGCATAATCATCCTTTGGCAAAAAGCGAGATTGAAGCACAGGCGACATTTCCTGAATACCAGCATATTGATGCTAGTATGAGCGAGTATCTTTATGACATCGACCCCAATAATGACATGCGTCCCTTTCAAATGCGCGAATCTCTTAACAACAAATTTCCTGGAAGAGACATCAACATCACTGCCATATATAATTTCAAGCAATCCCGAAAGGATCCATTGACATCTAAGAATACCATTGAACCACTGGTTTTGTACCTGGCGGATAACGACTACATTGTCCACTATGAAACTAAGCGAGATGGCCACACACTCAAGTCTCTTTTTGTTGCGCACCCAGATAACGTTGCGATGGCCCAACGATTCAGGGAAGTGGTGCTTTTGGATGCTACGTATAAAACCAACGCACATAACATGCCATTCGTTAATGTCGTTGGTGTCAGCAATGTTGGTGAAACAGCACTGCGTACATTCCTTATCGCATGCGTACTAGTGTCTCAGGAGAACGCCAAGTCGTACGACTGGGTTACAGAAAAACTCAAGCAAGTAGTTTGGAGACGAAGAAGCACATCAACCCAGTTTGTTTGTCACCGATAATGACGAACAACTTCAGAAGGCGCTTGGGAGATCATTTCCTCATTCTCATCATATGCTCTGTTCATGGCATGTTGGAAAAAACTTTCGAAAGCGAATTGAGAAGAAGATCAAAATCCAACAAGTCAAGGATGATAAAGAGCACTCTGTTGATGGGGTTGATGAAAAAGCATCCAATACAACCTCTAAAAGCAAACCATCAACAAGCAAAGAGAATAAAAAAGAAAATTCCAAAGTCGAAGACGGTATAATGTCCTCTGTCACGAAGATGATCAATGCCCGCGATAATGCAAGTTTCGAATAAGCAGTAGAGAAGTACTACACTCTGGTAGAAAAAACCACGTTGAAGGACGACTTAACTTCCTATCTTAACCAGTAAGTCACATGATTGCCGGCATATGTTTTAAATACAGCATGCTCACACAGATCCCATTCACATACGTGTGATGATCTAGCATTTTTGTGCGAAAACTATACGTAGAATCTGGACTATGTACATAGTATGCATTTGAACGCTGAATCCCAGCTTTTTCAAAGATCCAATTATAGATTCGATCCATTGCAATCTAAAGTATTTTCTCATTAAAGCCAGTAGATTTAACATAGATTGTAATGATATCTCCCTCATGATAGCCGATACAATATCTAGATTTGACCAAAACTATCTCAGTGCCCGCTTAGTTAATCAGTAGATTTCATCCACATCCCTTAATAACATCCACTGGCTGTTCAGCTACTAATGCAGTATTTATTGGTTGGTACAAAAAGAATGGGATGTAGACGAAAACAATGAGGTTATCAATGAGGCTATCAATGAGGTTATCAATGAGGATGTTCAATAGGGGTCACTTCTTTGTTAGGGAAGGGGGTTTGGTTGATTTGTTGCGTTTCCTTTTGTTGTTACTACTACTACTGCTGGCTTGGTGGTCACTCTTGTGTTGTCGTTGGGTATTCTTTGAAGATGCTCTGATGCTTTTTCTTTTGCCGCCGATTGATGCTGCTAATTGAGATGTATGTGTGTATGTGTGTATGTGTGTGTGGATAAAAACGTATAACAAACAAAGTCTGTGAGATCGCTGTTTACTCTGAAAGTGTGTGTCTGGGAAAAGAGACGTCTTTCTATCGATCTACCTCTGAGTAGTGAGTACTATAACTAGGCGGATGCTAAAGAGTAAAGCTTTTCTACCAATAATAAGCTATATCGTAAATGAGTAACGGGCTGAGTTGTATATGATGATCCACGCTTGTGTATCATCTCTTGTATGCTTATGTGCTTGTCTTTTGTATATACAATGATAAAGATGATGATAATGAATACATGATGTGTACCTTAACCGATCCATATACACGACATTGCCCTCCTCCAGGTTCATGGTACCATTGTGTAGAAAGGTTGTGTGCAATAGGAATGTAAGTATGTACATGTGGGAGCGAAGATAAAGATGATGATGCATTAATGTTGGAGACGTTGAGATTTGCGCACGGAGTTTTTCGGATGCTGTTGCTTCCGCTTCCGTGAGCTACTTTTGCTAGGTGCGCCATTTTTGCGCGTCTTGACTTTGGACTGCAACTCCTCTGGTTTTTGCTCTGGCTTTTCACCAAGTCTTTTCCAGTAATCGTGTATCGTCTGCACATTGGTGAATGACGACTCTGGTTCCCAAGTGTCATCGTCAGGTGTATAACCTTCCCAACGTACCTGGTACTCGTATGTTCCTGGAGCGATCTTATTGTGAGCTACGATGCGATCAACTATGTATAGATCGTCGCAAGGTGAGTCAAGATCATAGTCCTGGGAAATGAGTTTGAGTTGCGAGGGTGCATAGTCTCTATCAAGTATTTTGCCTCTAACGTCTTTGAGAACATAGCTACCGCCTTTGGTCTTTCGAACAACCGTATAAGGGCCATCATGGGGTGTGTCAAGTTTGGTACGCTCTTTTGCGGGTATGACAACAACCACTTCACAGTTCACGGGGAAATCAACGATATGGTGCTTTGAATCGAAGGCTTTCTTTTGTCCATCTAGCACAGCCAACACTTTTTCATTGATTGCCGGGAACACGATATTCTCCAT
>NW_026695520.1:0-9697 GCF_029851405.1 Lichtheimia ornata | reverse complement strand
ACCCACCCACCCAACGCTCTCACTCCTCTTCCAGTCTACTCTTCCCATTCACTTTGCAGGCGGATGATTCGACTTGTAGATAGTATTCGATACCCACAACATTGTACTTGTGCATGTGTGGAAAGTCCTATGATAATCTAATGTACAGTATTCTCCTTTTTATTCCTATCTTTCCTCATTCATTGGATCTTTACTCTATTCTTTGCCCACCTCATCATCATCATCATATTTTGCTAATGGTAACTTCGGTTCATGATATGCTTCACCACATCCTCGCTTTTGTTCTCTCTTTCCAATCATTCATGCATCATCAATCCACCATACCCCGGACGCTCCTTGGACAATAAAAAGTTTTGTCTTTCCATCAGTGTATTCATGCAACAAACTTTCTTCTCCGCATTCAAGCTGTGTATTGTGTCGAATATAGTTAGCATCTTGTTTCACCATGGCTGGGTGTACGTATCAAGCACCTGATTTTGACTCCCTCCTTTTTTTATGTTATTCACATGCGAGCCCATTGTTACGTATCATCATGATGATAGATATCAGTGATGGGATGATCACGGGATGATCAATCAATGTTGTTGTTCTTGTTGCTCTTGATAGAAGAAAGCGGATCTTTGACTCCTCCTTACAACATGCTCTGTTGAAGGGTATTACAATAAAGATAGCAAGCATGTATGTTGTGGTGCATTGTGGCGATCATCACGGCGTAGCCATATTATTATACATCGGAGCAGGAGGTGAGAAAGGGGCCAGCTGCTAAAGAAGGTGTGCGTGTATAATATGTACGTGTGTGATGTGCAGGTACTATGATCGGGGAGTTATAATAAAGCGACCGGCTGGTAAGGAGAATCCATTAGTAGAGGCAAATAACGCATTGATCCACCAGGAACCAATGATGGGTCTCATCACTCGATCTCCACTGCTAACACAAAAAGTATATACATTGTGGGGTATCAAAACCAATCGGGCATAAGGTTTTTCGTTATTGCCAACAGAGTTTTTCTCCTTGGCTTCTCTTATGATCCGTTGTCTTTTTACGTGTGTTTTATACCAAATTGGTATATGCTGCCTTTTGCCATCTCGTTGTTGTAGATCATCGCTTTCTATTTTCTGTGCCTTGCTGAATACACCCGTATCATTTTCACGGAGACATCACTTGTTTTATCTGGGGCCGAGATGATCTTTCCATATTATCCTTCGCCGATTACTCTATCCACTAACCATATTATAGGAAGTAACCTTGCTAAGTCGATAAGGAAGCACACTCGTAAATGCATTTGCCGCTTTGTGTTTCCCTTTATCGGATCAACGCTTGGCACTGATAAGGCTAGACCTTGAAGCTATCCTGATTGCCGGATTAACAATCTAATACAGTAGCTTCGTTTTCTTTTTCTCCAAAGGAGCCGTGTTGTATATGTATGTATGTATTCATTGTGTCAGTATCGGATGCATTTCAAGTGTTGTTCGATACATGACATGCTATATAGAACAACCCCCTTGCCATGTTACTGTCGGCGACTTTGCTTATTGTAAAAAAATATATGCGTATGTGCCAAGGAGAACAATGAACTATAAATCAACGATAAAACAGTGTATATGGGTATTCCTGCCCACGTCGGAATCAATTCCTCCGGTCGATCAACCAACCCCCTTTCCATTAGGATGCTTGAACATGACCCCATAAAGCCGACCCCAAATTGTGGAACGGTTCAAGCCGATTGAAATGTCCAACCTTAAAGAAAGTTTAGCTAGCACTCACAAAGAAAAGGTAACCCAAAGTACTATTGATCTCCTCATTCCTTCATAGCACGCGTACATCTTCCATAAAGGGACATTTATGCCATTCATCAATCACATTATCATGGATGTAGGAAAATAACTCTTTAATGCGTGTGTTTTGGGGGACGGCTAATTGGTTGATTCTCCTTCTGAGTACACTGAAGACGCTTTATAATACCAAGGTTGATGAGATGATCTTTTTTTATTGTGCATGCATGTGCGATTAATCTTGTTTGGGAGGCACTTGAGGCACCATCATGATACCACCATTGTCAACATCACAATCCTTGTAGACAAAGAGCAATGCACCAGCCGTGAGCACAATCAGAGTCACACCGGTCCAGAACAAGAGCTGAAAGTCACCAACGGCATCCTCAACCTGGCATGCATCACCAAGATAGGAAGATGATTGACATTTGCATACATAGCATTCGTTGTCACTCTTGTCATCTGGCACGCATTGACCACGACCGCTGCAGCTGGAGGTACCGTTCAAGCATGCATCTTCAGTGACATAGCATGTATCACTTTCTTGCAAAGTCTCAGGCACACCACGTTTGCCGAAATGATGAGTGTAACGTGTAGGCGTAAAGATGACAGTAATCAAGTTGCGTTCATTAGGATGAAGCTCCTGGAAATCGGGTATCACAGTCTACATCATGCAATTGTCCAATCTCAGCACCCTATGCATTAACAACATGTACTTGATTACCTCTTGGATTAAGTCATCGACGACGCGTCGTGCCTCTTGATATTGAGAAGATTGTGTGCCATATGCCTTTTCAAGAAGCTATATATACAATTCCAACTTCAATCAAAAAATGCTCTTTTGCTTCAAGTGTATAACTTATTACCTGTAATCCTTCCATCTTTACAGCAACAAAGTTGGCAGTATCCTTGACAGCATTCTTGACAGCATCGACTTCCTTGAGGAAAACGCGATCGGCCTAATGTAAAGAAGGAGATGATGGTGAATAAGCTTTTCGACAAGGAAGAAGAAGAAGAAGAAGAAGAAAAAAGACCCACCTCTTGTGAGAGATCAAAGACACCCGTATCATCCGTAACCTCTGCGTCAAACAAGCCCATGTTGGAACGCACCGAGACGCTTTGACCATTCTTTTGAAGAGCTTGTGCGGTATCATCAGCCAAGACCATGTAATCTTCAGCAACATTATCGGAGACGTAGAATGATGGATCCATGGGGAAGGTATCTATAAGAGAAGAGGCGTGAGTCTTATACCATCATTGTGGGGGGCGTGTGTGCGTGTAATACAAGTAGTGTCACTCTCAATATACCTTCAGATGCATCCACGCCTGAGACGACAAGGAACAGACCGTTATCAAGCTTTCGTTCAAAGACGTCATCTTGTGCATGAGACCACCAAGCAGCACGATTGTTCCAAACTGCCTTGGCACCAGCAATGGTCTCTTGTTTGTAAGCTTGTTGCATGTGGTGAATGGGATGACAGTCGGCCGTGTCAGTCATGTGCGAAAGCACCATTGAAAATGCGTCCAAAGGAATGGTGGGTTTCTCAACGTTGTTGCTGGTATCCATTGCTGAGGCATCGTCGCTGGTGACCATATACACGGTAGACCGAGCTTGTAACAGGGGATGCGTGTTAATGTCAGTTTCAACAAAAGGCAATCTAGGCGTAGCTTTACTCACCCATCACGGTGGCACTTGCAGCCAATAAGCTAAAGACAATGCCAGAGGTCTTCATTGGTGATAAAGAAACTCGGACAAGAAGTAGGTAAAGAGGAAAGGGTTCTTGCACGAAAAAAAGTCGAAACGCTTGGTGGGCGTATCCCCTTCCTGTTTCATCGGAGAATGCGATTACTACTATCCCATCCCATTACACACGTATCCACACACAATCAAATCCATGGTGATAAATGCTGGATATAGAGTCTTTTATATAAGCTATGCTACAATGTACAAATATGAATACATCACACACTATGCTATGCTATAACAGGGCGGTGGTTACTGGGAAAAGCATTGGGTGGTTGCGGTGGTAACGGTCTTTCTGATGGTGGTGGGCGGCGTTGTTGTTGTGGGGGTTGTTGATCATATTCATGTGGTTTGGAAGGCATCACAGTGGATGAAAGAGGTGGCGTGGAGGGTGTGGATTTGGATGTTGTGTTATTCTTCGACAAGAAGCTTAGACCTTTAAACACTTTTTTGGCATCTCCCACAAACGATGATGACCTATTTGATGAAGGTGGCGTAGTGGATGGTGATGAAGATCCCACGCTTGATGTACTAAAACGACTTGTGGATTTGGATGAAGAGGAATATCGACGAGGTCCTTCAGGGCGCTCAATGCCTAATTTACCACCGATGACGTTCATTTTCTTTTCCATAATCATGCTTGTACGCATGTCTTGGTAACACACTGCACATAGCAGGTCAGCTGTATGCACCTTGTCGGGAGTGGGCCATCCTACAAGTGATTGCTGGCATCGGGCACAATCAAATTCGACTTCGACATTATCCCATTTGGTAGCACCATACGCTTCTCTTTCACCATACTCAATGCATGCAGATTTGAATACCACTCTCCAATCTCGTTGTTGTGGATCGGTCGATGTTGATGAACGACGTCGAAAAAGTTGTGGCTCACTGGTGCTCCTGAATGTTTGCATAAGTTGAGAGCAAGCTTCAATCACTACTTCCGCTTGGTTTTGATCAAAATGATTCCAAAAGTGTTGGCCCTCGTGTAAATAAGCTAAGCATTTATCAGCAGCTGCCACTTGCACATGTACAGCGCGCCGTTGTTCCATTTGAGCATCATGCTCTTGTTGCTTACGACCAAGCAAGTTGCCAGCTTGTCGCACTGCCGCTTGTATCGCTTCAATCGATTCTCGTATCTGAACAACTTCTTGCTCAGCTGCTGCATTTTTATCTTGCGCTCGCACATACTTTTGCTGGAAGCTCTTGGATACCACTGGGATAAAATAAAAATGGTTGTACTGCTTCTCACGTTTGGTTTTCTTGGTACGTCTTCGTTGGGCGTATTCACGAATCCCCTGCAGCTGCCGTTCAAACACTTTGAGCTGTTCTTCATTTTCGCTACGCTGTTGTCGTAGTTTTGCCACTTGATGATTCAAATCGGCTACCATGGTATCCAAATGGGTTAGCTGCTGCCGAGCAGAATATTGCCACCGGGCATATTGTTGGTCTAACGCCTGCACCGTTAGATTGAATATCCGGATACGCTTTTGTCGTGCCTTGACAGCTTGTTGTAGGTCCCGAAGAGAATGTAGTGCCTGTCGTCGGGTAACAGCATCGTTGCTTGATGCGTATCGTAAAACTTCATCCGCCTTTTCGCCGTTGATCACAATGGGTTCCATGTGGGAAAGAGGAGAAACAAAGAAAAAGAGCCAAATTGATCGTTCCACTGCTCTTCTTTTTCATCCTGCCAAGCGTACACAAAACATGATTCTATTTTTGGAACCTCCGCTCATCAGCAACTTTATCCCTGGATACCTGTATACAGGACGTGTCTGCATACAATCAAGCATCGTTTATCATTATTACAAGTAATGGCTCTTAGCAATTGGACATTTACATACCAGTTGTTGACGCTTTACATATGCCTTCCACTATTGAAGGTAAAATGATGCCTTCTATACTAAGCTATGTTCATCTTACTATGATGATTAACAAGCCCCTTGTTGTTATTGGTCTGCGCCTCTTTGTGACCACATATACAATGAGCCATTGAGTACTCTTTTCTAAATTGTATTGAATGAAGCATGTCTTTGAGTCACTTAATCATGGGACATAGCGGAATCGGTTCTCGCATATGTATCAACCCTGCAGATCTTTATTTCATATCCAACTTGAGCAATACTACATCATGCTGCATAGCCTTCAGCAAATTCGTTGATAGCATAATCTTCATAACGACATAGATGGCAACAATGTTTGTATATCGGCATGTCATATGAAGATGGAAGAAAAATGACTCTCGCTGGAATTACATTGTATCCGATAGATGGCTTTCAATGACATTTGTTGTTACACATATTGTCGCTGCATGGTGATGATTTCTTGGATGTCACTACATAGTAACCCCACGTTGCACCTTTCCCATTCAATTTTTTATAATAAAGTATAGGTTTTTTTTAATACGAAGTTGATAATCATGTCCAAGAGCACCTTGTGAAAGTTTCAGGTTCGAGATAGGCAATTTCAATACCAAGGTTTGATGTACAGTGTTTAAGGAGTTGTCTGGCAGCGTCTCACCTATTTAATTTCCACTCCTTCCACTCCCACAACTTCTCGTCTCTTCCTCCCATTCTCAACTGTTGCCCCATTCAAGTATACAACTACCACCTGCGAATGATTGTCCTGCTTCAACCCATCATGTCAATCCTATAACTGTCTTGATCCAACTCTCTTTGACTGAATGACAAGTCCATGGGCGTGTGCACCCCACTACGACACACTTTCTCTTGTACACTCCTCTACCACGAGCAATCGTAACAGCATTCATTGCAGCAATTGCATTAGCAAGGCCTTTACTCCATTGTTTCAAACAGCGTTCTCTACTTGCAGCAACTTGTCTTGAGGCCTTGTCACGTGAACAGCAGATAGCCATTGTATACAAGCAGCTTCGTTTATGCATTGCAACTTTGTCCAATACATACGATTTCTTGTTAATATGAATATGGATCTGAATATTGGTTTGCTATATGGGGATGGGTGGAAGTGTATACATTGTCTGGTTTGGTTCGCTTGGCCCATTTGGAACGTGATGTCTATTTTGGATGACGCGCTATCAGCCATCAACTACGCCACAATACAAGTAACCTTTAGCTGGTTGAGCTGTGATGGAAAATGACCAGGAAAGGGATTGACCAACAGGTGGTTGGAAAAGGAAGCATGCCAGCCGCAATATTGGGTTTACAATGGTTATGGATGGAAGGATGCGATTAAGTGCAGTGATAAGAAGTCTTGGAATGTTGCTTTGGTTGCTTGGCGCGTCATCAGTAGGAATGATGAATCATACCCTATGCATACTGCTGAGGAGGAGGATGGCTCGGATGGAATTGAGGAGAGGGCTTGTATCTTTGACGAAAGGAGGTGTTTCACAGCTATGGATGATACTGGAATACTCGAGCCAAAGCATACAACACCTATTTTGCAATCATGGATGAAGGGTGATCATAACGACAGCAATCAAGTATAGGATGACACAATTATCCCTAATGACTCTATATGTTTCGCCCATATGTACCCTGTTCAATTTGGCTATATTGTTCCCTTATGTATCATGTAACTTCTTGATAAACATCGTCCACAATACCGTGTCTACGTGTTCTTCGACTTTTTATTGAATGAAAATTGGATTCAACATAATACTTTGGGTATCGTACGATCAGCTTAGATGTGCAAGAGGCGGATCACTTGGTTGTTTTCTGCATTGAAAGGGGAACTGCAAACGTGAAGGGTGGAAAGCGAGATACCATATATTTGGTGGCGGTTACACAATAGGTTACACAAGTTGGTTCAGGAGTGGAGATGCATAACTCATTGATTCGTGTATTGCGCACAGACCTGGTAGCTTAATTACGAGGGCTGTTCTCAATTGAAGTCTTGAGCAGTGATCATTCTTATTGAGCTAAGAGTATAGGATGCTGTTGAGGTTACGTATAAACAGTAATAGCTGTAGCAAGCGGGGTGGCATGGAGTGCAAGAATTGGAGAGAACAGGAGGAACAAAGAGACCACTCTTCTTCACTTCCACTTCACAAAAAAAGGTAAGCTTGTCTCCATTTACAAACTACAACGCGTTAATTGCTGGCATTCCTTACAATGTACAGCGTTCATTGGGGTGAACATGTGGTCAATGGCGACACTTTCCAGTTGCAGACATTCAACAACAAGTACGCGCGCGATCTGCCCATGACTCAAGCTTCCATTGCAATACAACATGTACGTTCCATCGCTGCATTACTTTATTATTAACGTTGGACATTGAGGTACTAAAGTTCACGTGTAGTTTGCTGTTCTCTCGTTATACAAGTTCCAAAGGGGGCGTCGTGTGTCGTGTGTGTTCTTTTCATGGTTGCCATCAAGGAGAGGTCCCAACACAGTGTTACTATGGGTATGTCGACATGAAAAAAGAATGCTATTGTTACCTTACACTTCATTTACTGTAGCTTGGACACGTTGGTTTATGGTACCTGTGGCAGCAACAAGTTACGGATCTCAAAGCAAGAATGCTGTATGGTTGGCTCAATGGTATGCGTGGTATTGGATCTACAAAGCGAAACCTGTTAATTAACGAGACTTACAATGAAACAGCAGCAGCATCTACTGGATCGGATGAATACCAGGTTATTTGCAGCAACAATGGTATTGAGAAATACCATAAGGTAAGAGGTTCATTGTGGGATTGGTTGGATTCAAGTGGACTTACCAAACACCATACAGTGGCAGGGCCTCTTTCGGCGATACTATTATTATCAAGGCTGCACGTCAAGGATGTCATTGTATAGTACTGTGCTCTCCTGGGGAATTTTGGCCCGGAAACAGTGTGACTCAAGATGCGATGGCAAGGCCAATTTGAAAAGGCATCCGCTGTGCACACGGCCTCCATCCAAGTACGGCTATTGATTTCCTTGCCTACAGAGAGAAGGTGGATATCTCTTATGATGCCAATTTCAGGATCCAATGAGAGTATGGTACATATGGTGGCATACCTTGGCGCTGCAGGTTGATTATTGTATTGCCTTCAGATGGTGTATTTGGTTGCAATTCCTTGCGATCACCATGACTCACGGCGACGTGTGCCTTCCTTACCGAGTTGTCCACAATGAGAGTTCTCAAGACGTCTTCACATTGCCTCTTTTGGGTATGCTGACAACAAAAGCGTGTGGATTGGGTTTGCTTCTTATCTCACATTGCGTTTATGGTAGGTTGAACATGTTGAATGATGGTACCTCTGGCAGCAACAAGACATTGATATCAAAGCAAGAACGCTGTACGTTGGCTCAATGGTATGCGTGGTATTGGATCTACAAAGTGGAACCTGTTAATTAACGAGCCTTGCAATGAAACAGCAGCAGCACCTACTGGATGGCATGGATATACGGTGTCTATTTGAGGCAAAGACGCTATTGAGAAATACCACAAGGTAAAGTGTCCATTGTGGGATTGGTTGGATTCAAGTGAACTTACCAAGCGCCATACAGTGGCAGAGCCTCTTTCGGCGATACTATTTTGATCAATCAGCACGTCGAGGATGTCATTGTATAGTACTGTGCTCTCCTGGGGAATTTTGGCCCGGAAACAGTGTGACTCAAGATGCGGCCTCAGGGATTTAAAAATGCATCCGCTGTGCGCACGGCCTCCATCCAAGTACGGCTATTGATTTCCTTGCCTACAGAGAGAAGGTGGATATCTCTTATGATGCCAATTTCAGGATCCAATGAGAGTATGGTACATATGGTGGCATACCGTGGCGTTGCAGGTTGATTATTGTATTGCCTTCGGATGGTGTATTTGGTTGCAATTCCTTGTGATCACCATGGCTCAGGGCGTCGTGTGTCTTCCTTACCGAGTTGTCCACAATGAGAGTTCTCAAGACGTCTTCACATTGCCTCTTTTGGGTATGCTGACAACAAAAGCGTGTGGATTGGGTTTGCTTCTTATCTCACATTGCGTTTATGGTAGGTTGAACATGTTGGATGATGGTACCTCTGGCAGCAACAGGATACGGATCTCAAAGCAAGAATGCTGTATGGTTGGCTCAATGGTATTCATGGTATTGGATCTACAAAGCGAAACCTGTTAATTCACGAGACTTACAGTGAAACAGCAGCAAGACAATATGGATGACATGGAGATACGGCTTTATTTGAGGCAATGATGCTATTGAGGAATACCACAAGGTAAAGTG